>NC_034613.1:14172071-14174800 GCF_900095145.1 Mus pahari | reverse complement strand
GATTCTCGATCTTACAGCACAAGCCATTGCTGTTCTGTTCAGGAAAATTTCCCCTGTCTTTCTTCAAGACTTTCCCCCACTTTCTCCTCTATAAGTTTCAGTGTCTCTGGTTTTTTCAGGAGATGGAGTGAAGAATCTCAGGTATAGAAAACACAATAGAAGAAATAAAACATTAGTCAAAGAAAATCTAAAATCCAAAATGTTCACAATACAAAACATCCAGGAACGTTGAGACACTATGAAAAGACCAAACCTAGAAATAGAAGAGGGAGAAGATTCCCAGCTCAAAGGCCCACAAAAGATCTTTAACAAAATCATAGAAGAAAATTTCCCTAACCTAAATAAAGATGCCTATAAAGGTACAAGATGCTTACAGAACACCAAACAGATTAGAACAGAAAACAAAGTTCTTGGGCCACATAGTAAACAAAACACAAAACATACAAAGAAAAAATGTAAAAGCAGCAAGGGACTGAGACTAAGTAACACGTACAGGCAGACTTATCATATGAAAATTACATCTGACGTCTTGTCTGAGTCTCTAAAAGCTAGAAGGGCCTGGGCAGAGGCCTTGCAAACTACAAGAGACCTCAGATGTCAGCTCAGACTACTATAATTTCAGTCATAGTAGATAGAGAAAACAAGATATTTCATGACAAAACAAAATTTAAACAGTAACTTTTCACTAATCTATCCCTAAAGAGGATACTAGAAGTAAAGCTCCAACCCAACAAGTCCAACTATACTCAAGAAAATAATAATAATAATAATAATAATAATAATAATAATAATAATAATTTCAAATCATTAAAGCCAATAGAAGAGAAACATACATACACTCAACCAGCAGCAACATCAAAATAACAGGAAGTAACAATCATTAATTATAAAAATCTCTCAACATCTATGAACTCAGCTCTCCAGTAAAAAGACACAGGATAACAGAATGGACAAGTAAACAGGATCCATCATTTTGCTATATACAAGAAACTCATCTCTTCAGCGAAGATAACATTATCTCAGTATTGAGGGCTAGACAAAGGGTTTCCTAGCCAACAGACCCAAGAAACAAGTTGGAGTAGCCATTCTAATATCTAATAAAATAGACTTTCAACCGAAAGTAATTGAAAGAGACAGGGAAGGGCACATCATACTCATCAAAGAAAAAAATACACCAAGAGGACATCTCAGTTCTGAGCATATGTACCACAAATATAATAGCACCCTCATTCATATTACTGAAGCTTAAGTCACACATCAAACCCCATAAATGAATAGCATGAGACCTCAGCATCCTATACTCACCAATGTACAGGTCATCAAGGCAGAAACTAAACGTAGAAATAATAAAACTAACAGAGGTGATTATTCAAATATACCTAACAGACCTCAATAGAACATTTAATGCAAATGGAAAAGATCATTCTTCTTAGCACCACATGGAATTGTTTCCAAACCTCAACAGATCCATAAAGATTGAAACAACTCCATGCATCTTATAAGATCACCATGGATAAAGGCTAAAAGCAAACAACAGAAACAACAGAAAGCCTACATAGTCATGGACTTTGAACAACTCTCTATTCAATAATTACCAGGTCAGGAAAAAAAATTAAAGATATTCTAGAATTAAATGAAAATTAGGGCAAAACATGCATGAATTTATGGGGCACTATGAAAGCAGTACTAAGAGGAATTAAAGTACATCTGAAGGCTCTACAATGAAAAGAAACAAACACATGCAAGACGAGTAGATGGTAGGAAATAGTCAAACTCAGGGTTAAAATCAACCAATTAGAAACAAAGAGAACAATACAAAGAATAACAAAACCAAAAGCAGGTTCTTTGAAAAAAATCCACAAGATAGACAAACCCTTAGCCAAACTAAATAAAAAGCAGAAAGGAGAGAGAGAGAGAGAGAGAGAGAGAGAGAGAGAGAGAGAGAGAGAGAGAGAGAGAGAGAGAGAGAGAGAGAGAATGAATGCATTCACAAGCCAGAAATGAAAATGAAGACATAACAACAGTGAGAAAATTAAAAGAATCATTAGGTCTTACTTTAAAACCTTGTACTCCACAAAGTTGGAAAATATAAACGAAATAGATGATTTTCTAGACAGATACCAATAACCACAGCTAAGTCAAGATCAAGTGAACTATCTGAATCATTATAGTGTCACCATTTTTTATTCCCTATTTTATTTCTGCTTCAATCGCTTTCGTTTCCATTATATTACTAAAGTTGGTCCTGATTTAGCCTTCTACTTTTCTCTATATATTTAAGTTAGTATTTCAAATGTTTTCTTCTTCTTTTTTAATGTCACATATATACCTAAAGAAGATCTAGTACTATTTCAGCTTCCTCACTCCTGTGTTATGATGTGTTTTATTTCTTGTCTTGAGACACCTTCTAACTTCCCTTTAGATTTCTTTTCTCATCCATTTATGAGCCAAAGGTGTGCTGCTTTTTTAAATTATATTATTAGATATTTTCTTCATTTACATTTCAAATGCTATCGAAAATTCCCCTATCCCCTCCCCACACCCTGCTCCCCTGCCCACTCGTTCCCACATCTTGGCCTGGAGTTCCCCTGTATGGGGCACATAAAGTTTGCAAGACCAAGGGGCCTCTCTTTTCCAAAGATGGCTGACTAGGTCATCTTCTGCTATATATGAACGAGCTCTGGGGGTACTGATTAGTTCATATTGTTGTTCCACCTATACGGTTGCAG
>NC_034613.1:14167056-14171946 GCF_900095145.1 Mus pahari | reverse complement strand
TGGAGATTGTATCTTGGGTATTCTAGGTTTCTGGGCTAATATCCACTTATCAGTGAGTGCATATCAAGTGAGTTCTTTTGTGATTGTGTTACCTCACTCAGGATGATATCCTCCAGATACATCCATTTGCATAAGGATTTCATAAATTCATTGTTTTTAATAGCTGAGTAGTACTCCACTGTGTAAATGTACATTTTCTGTATCCATTCCTCTGTTGAGGGACATCTGGGTTCTTCCAGCCTCTGGGTATTATAAACAGGGCAGCTATGAACATAGTGGAGCATGTGTCCTTATTACCAGTTGGAACATCTTCTGGGTATGTGCCCAGGAGAGGTATTGCTGGATCTTCCAGTAGTACTATGTCCAGTTTTCTGAGGAACCACCAGATTGATTTCCAGAGTGGTTGTACAAGCTTGNAATCCCACCAGCAATGGAGGAGTGTTCCTCTTTCTCCCCATCCTCACCAGCATCTGCTGTCCCCTGAATTTTTGATGTTAGCCATTCTGACTAGTGTGAGGTGAAATCTCAAGGTTGTTTTGATTTGTTTTTCCTGGATGATTAAGGATGTTGAACATTTATTCAAGTGCTTCTCAGCCCTTCAGTACTCCTCAGTTGAGAATCCTTTCTTTAGCTCTGTACCCCATTTTTTAATGGAGTTATTTGAATTTTTGGAGTTCAGCTTCTTGAGCTCTTTGTATATGGTTACTTGATCTTTGACAAAGGAGCTAAAACCATCCAGTGGAAAAAAGACAGCATTTTCAACAAATGGTGCTAGCACAACTGGCAGTTAACATGTAGAAGAATACGAATTGATCCATTCTTATCTCCTTGTACAAAGCTCAAGTCTAAGTTGATCAAAGAACTCCACATAAAACCAGAGACACTGTAATATATATTAAGAAGAAAGAGGGGAAAAGACTCGAAGAAATGGGCACAGGGGAAAAATTCCTTAACAGAACAGCAATGGCCTGTGTTATAAGATCAAGAATCAACAAATGGGACCTCATAAAATTGCAAAGCTTCTGTAGGGCAAAAGATACTGTCGATAAGACAAAAAGGCCACCAACAGATTGGGAAAGTATTTTCACCAATCCTAAATCTGATAGGGGACTAATATCCAACAGTGTGCTGCTTAATGTCTACAGGTTCATGAAATTTTCAGTTTTCTTTCTGATGTTTCTGATTTCATTCTATAATTTGCTCTGATTCCAGACTGTAAATTTATTGAAGCTTATTTGGTGATCCAACATGCATCTTTCTGAAGAATTTTCCAGATGGTCTGGAGGAAAATTTGTATTCTATTGTTTGGTGGGAAATGGGGCTGCTATGTAAATTTATTCTATATCATTCATCTTTTGTCCTTTAATAATTTTATATTAATTATTCTATTCATCATTTACATTTCAAATATTGTCCCCCTCCTAGTCCTTGCTCCATGAGCCCCCACCCTATCTCCTCTCCCCTTTGCCTCTAAGACAGTGCTCCCCACCCACCCATCCACTACCAAAATCACCCCTCTAACATCCCCCTTCTTTGGGGCATAAGCCTCCAAAATTCCTTTAATAATTTTTGGCTTGAACATTGTATCTGTGTTTTTTCCCAATTTTTTATTAGGTATTTACTTCATTTACATTTCAAATGCTATCCTGAATGTCCCCTATACCCCTCCCCCCCAATCCCCTACCCACCCACTCCCACTTCTTGGCCCTGATGTTCCCCTGTACTGGGGCATATAAAGTTTGCAAGACCAAGGGGCCTTTCTTCCCAATGATGGCCGAATAGGCCATCTTCTCCTACATATGCAGGTAAAGACATGAGCTCTGGGTGTACTGGTTAGTTCATATTGTTTTTACACCTATAGGGTTGCAGATCCCTAGATCCCTCAGCTCCCTGGGTACTTTCTCTGGCTCCTCCATGGGGGCCCTGTGTTCCATCCAATAGATGACTGTGATCATCCACTTCTGTACTTGGCAGACACTGGCATAGCCTCATAAGAGATGGCTATCAATCAGGGTCCTTGAAAGTAATCCTTCAAAGCAAGAATGTATCTATTTTTTAAAATGGACAACTAGAAGTCCACTCTTAATGTGTAATCCATCTACAAGCCTGTTAGTATGCCTGTGTGTGTGTGTGTGTGTCTGTGTGTCTGTGTGTGTTTGTGTACATTTCTAAAAATTATATAATTTTGTTGTTATATAATTACCTTCTCTTCCTTTTATGACAGGTTTTAATGGGAACACCTACTTTGTCAAATGTAAGTGTGCTATACTTGCTCTCTTTTGTTTATGTTTCTGTAAACACTTTTATATCTTTTTCCTTTTACCCTGTATATATCATTGCATTTAAATAAAGTTTCTTGTTGGTAGCATATATTTAGATCTTATATTTCTAGCAACTAAGTCTCTCTGTTTTTTAGGTAAATATTTCAATTCATTTACACCTAAACTGCTTCATTAGTAAGGATTACTATTGTCACCTTCTTAGCTGTAGCTCTTTTTAAATATTGTTATATCTTCTTCTACTTTTTGTATCAGTATGAATTTATAAAAATCATACACTGTTCAAACATAGAAGCATTTGAAGACATACTTTTCAAATATGTACCTGACAAATTAGAGTAAGATCATACCAGTGTAAAATTGCTATGATTTCGAAGCCTCTGCCAAAAATTCGTGACTTCGAAATTAATCACCAAAGTTATGTTTATGATGTGTGTGTGAGAGATCCCTTCTTTAGGGGTTAACTAGGTCATGAAGACAGAATATTAATGGGATAGAGGTTGAGAAAGAAAGCTCCAAACAGGAATCAGCACCAGTGCATGACATGCATCAGAAATATATCTTATGTTTACAGCACACCCAAGCTAATAATGCTGGCCAGCATATGCTATTGTTGGATGTTTCTCCCCTAAATTTATGTGCTTAAATTTTAATCTTTGAACATTCACATCAATGTGATTTGGAACTGGGCCATGGGGATAAATGGGAATTACGTGAGATGGCAAGGGAAGAATACCATGAGATTTGTGGTTCTTTCTCTCAATGTGATTCTATGTCATAGTACCTTAAGGCCTCTGACTAGTACAGTGCAGGTATAGGGACTGTGGTTTTGGACTCTCATGAGTTTTGTGTCCTCATAATAAATCAGTCCTACTCTTTTCAGCATCCTGTGGTATTTAGTTATAGCAGTGCAGAATGAACTGAGAAAAACTACTGAAATCATGTCAGAAAATATTTCTTCTTCTATGGAAATGAGGAAAGAGAAAATTATGTATATAATGAGTATAGCTCTCAGTCAAAAAATGTCATAAATTATCCCCAGTGTTCATAGACAGTCTTAGAGGTCCATGGCTGTGATTTAACATACAAAAGCATAAAACATGAATGTTTGTAAATCTTCCACTTTTGATGCCTCAATATATTTCTTATACAGATTTATTTTACTGTATATATATTGATGATCATTTATTAAAAATTTGTGCTTACATTTTGCTCATATTTCTTCTTGTGGCAAGATCAATATGGCTGTTTCTGAGGCAAGATTTTAAAAGTTTTTATTCTTTATTTTAAAGTTTAATCTGATACATACATAATGGTTTAATTAAAGTTCTGGCTGCCTTGAAAGATTTATTGGTGTATTTCTTACAGAAAATAATTGGGAAAATTCCATAACTTACAAAATTATTTTTATTTATACTATTCTATCTTATTTATCATTTCAATTTTTTTCACATCAAAATAACAAAATCTTATCTTTTAAAGGTATATTTTACCTATTTATTTTATTCATTTCTAATAAAATAACTCATTTTATTGAGGTATGCATTCGTCTTCTATATTAGCCCTAAATAGAATTATATCCATTGAGATGGTTCATAGACTGCAATTCCTCTGAAAGGTACTTATAAAAAAAAATCACCTTTTTCTTATTTTTCTTTCAGAATCACGTCACAAAAATTCTTTTGGGAGAAGCAATTTAGCTCACGTACTGAAAGTGAGCGCCTCATTAAAATGTTCCTGGGCAATAAGTATGCAGAGATGCCTCAAGTGTAAGTAGATAGTGCAGATGGGTAATTTGAATATGCATATATTCCAGTCTTTATGTTGCTCTGCTCTACTTAAGCTACCATTCCGTTGAGTTAATGCCACAGAATTTCTGTTCTCTATACTGCATTGAGAGTTTAGACTGAAAGTATTCCTCTATTATAAATGAAAAATGTGAACAGAAAAGTTTTCCCCGGTGTCAGTCTTAAGAACATGAAACTAAAGCACCCACACTCATTATTACTCCTCACTTAGATACCCTTACTTGCCATTACCTTGATATCTCTTTTGTACCATGAAGAGATATCTGACCCAACAGTAGATTCTCATAGAACCAAGCTCACAAATAAACCTGATGGGTTAACTATGTCCTAGATCATGTCAAATTTCAGTAAGTTATCATCTTGTTACATGAAGTCATTTCAGTCTAACAAACAGCAATTAAACTCCAAACAAGCTGGTGATCAAAAGGAAATTAGCTTAACCCCAGACATGCTGAATTTCTATGTGATATACTTCTTCTAAAACAAATAGATGCAAGATGATGACATAGTGTATAATCATATAAAACATAACGTCAGTGTAAATCAAATTTCCCACTTAGCTTGCTTGACAAAATTGATCTTTATGCCTTTTAAAAATAAGAATCAGAAATAATTACATTGTCACATATCCCTATAGGAGAAATTCTGGAGTATCTTTTACCATCACACTAAAAGAAAATCACATTACCTCTCTAATTAACATCTTTCTTACAGTGTCAGAATTCCCGCTGTATGGTGAAGGAATTCCATGCACAGACATTGTTCTCTCTCTCTCTCTCTCTCTCTCTCTCTCTCTCTCTCTC
>NC_034613.1:14162998-14166982 GCF_900095145.1 Mus pahari | reverse complement strand
TCTCTAACTCAAAAAAACAATTAAGGAAGAAATCTGCAATCAAACCTCGTCCTCTCTTCTCTCTCTCTCTCTCTCTCTCTCTCTCTCTCTCTCTCTCTCTCTCTCTCTCTCTCCATCTACATTCTATTTATTCACTTTCCATCCTGCTCACTGCCTCTCCTCCACATCATGCCCTCCAACTATCCTTCTCCCCACTATTCCCCCTTAGTCCTCTGAGAGGGTGGAGGACCCACTAGGTTTTTCCCCCACACTGGCACATCAAATCTTTGCAGGGCTAAGCACATCCTCTCCAAAAGAAGGCAGACAAGGTAGTCCAACTAGAAGAACTTATCTCAAAAACAGGCTAAAACTTTTAGGATAACCCCTGCTCCAGTTGTTTGGGACCCACATGAAGACCAAGGTGCACATCAGCTACATATATGAGGGGAGGCCTAAATTAAGCCCATGTATGCTCTCCGATTGGTGGCTCAGTCTATGAGCCCAGTGTCCAGGTTAGTTAACTCTATGGGCCTTCCAGTGGAAGTCTATCCCTTTCAAGGCCTGGAATCCTTACCCTTACTCTTCTGTAAGTGTCCCCAAACTCAGTCCACTGTTTGGCTGTGGGTCTCTACATCTGCCCAAGCTAGCTACTGCATGGAGCCTCTCAGAGTACAGCCATGATAGACTCCTGTCTGCAAGCATAAAAATGTATCATTAATCATGTCAGGGAGCTAAAAATGCTGTAGTAGCTTAAATGAGAATAAATCCCATAGACTCTTATGTTTAAACGTTGGTTCCCAGTGTATCTGTAACTCCTTTCATGGTTATTTTGTTCCCTATTCTAAGAAGGAATGAAGTAGCCACGGGATGGTCTTTCTTCTTCTTGGTTTTCTGAATCTACAGTCATTATTTTTGAAGCTTTTAATATTCTATATAATCTTTGTTTTTCACTGTTCTCTTTATCTATTAGCTTCTTAAAATTTTATTTTTCATATCTTATATAAGTATCACACAGTTGAATAAGTCTTCAAATAGGATAATTGTCAGATGGATGTGTGTATGTGTGTGTGTGTGTGTGTGTGTGTGTGTGTGTGTGTGTCTTAGTGAAGTATCAATTTTTTGAATGGAAAGGACCAGTATTGTACCACCAACAACATAGACACCAAAAAAAGCAGGAATTTCTGTTTAAATTTGGGAGTTTTCTATAGAGAATAATCATCCGATCTTTAGAATAGTGCATCACCAGATCAAGAGCCAGTGAACCAGCACATGAGCACAATGTGGTGGTAGTTTGAATGTACACAGACTGATTCATAGTTCTTTATTTAGAATGACTCATTTTTTTCTCTAAGTTCTTTATGTCTGCAATTCCAGAAATCCATTGGTTTTTCTTTTATCTATCCACATGAGTTCCCTTTTTGGTAATGCTGTAAATATCTTTTTTTCCTTCTACAGTATAGAGCGATGAAACTACCTGAATGCTTGAACTGGAGACTTATGATTTATACTTCTTTTATATATTTTTTTGAATTTTAAAATTTGAGATTATATTATTTCATCATCCCCTTTCTTCCTTCCAAATACACTACTTGCTCACTTTCAACTTTTAACTATTCTTACTACTTTAAGTCTCATCCTTTATCAATTGGCACAGAATCACCTATTTTCTTCAAATCTTACTATTTCTTGGAATTTCTATTTACCTAAGTGATTTAATACATTTTACTATATCAAAAATATTTACTCCCCATCTTTGAAAATCTGAAGACTTTTGTCTGATTTATAATATTTGTATCATATTACCTGTATAATATCGCTGTGTCTCGATTACTATGGCTCATGTTCACTTTGAAGAATGAGCCCTGTAGTAGTTCAATTGTACCCCCCCAAAAAATCATATCAGGGATTGGTGCTTGCCTATGGGATATGTCTGAAGTTGGGATAGTTATTGGTCATTCCTTTAGTCTTTGCTCCATGCCCTGTCCATGCATTTATTGTAGACAGGATCAATTTTGGTTTGAAAGTTTTGTGGGTCGATTGATACCCCTATCACTCCACTGGGGTTCCTGCCTGGCTACAGAAGGTAGTCTCTTAAGGTTCCATATCTCTACCTCTATGAGTCTCAGCTAAGTTACCCCCATTAATTCTTGGGAGCCTCCCCTATTTGCTTCTATAGCTTCACATTTTATTAAAAAGCTCTGAGTGGCTTTTGAATTGCCGTTGCTCAAATGCTTTCTTTCTTTCTTTCTTTCTTTCTTTCTTTCTTTCTTTCTTTCTTTCTTTCTTTCTTTTATTCATTCATTTTTTTTTAATTTAGTAAATGTAGAGTGTTTTATTCTGAAGAAGTCCAGCATGCTGGGGTCTTCCCATTACCAAGACAGAGAGACACCAAAGTTAGCTGGCAGGCCTGATAAGTGACCACCATGTTAATCTATTGGGCCCGTCTCTAAGGACATTCCATTACTGGGGTGTGGGGCTGAAAACTTGCTGGGGAGGTCTGGAAACTGTTACTGAGGAAGTAGCTGAGGAAGTCTGGAAACTGCTGCTGACCCATTGTCCTTGCCTCAGGCCAGGTGGTGGGGCAGCTTCTGAGGCCTGGACTTGCTTGGAATTGTCCAGTTCTTGGAAACAGATTTAGGCCTAGTGTCCTTAACTGTCCGTTTGAAGCCTGTCATGGAATCGGCCTAGCTGTCTCATGGGAACTATATGTGTAACAAATAATGATATGGTACTATCTCAGTTAAAGGAACTGATAAGTGAATTGTTTAGGGGAAATTGAAGAATTTTTGAACAAAAGATGCTAGGGTGATTTTAATTGAATATAAATTACCTATCCAATTAGTCTATAAACACAGAAATAAATGCACAGACTTCCTTCCTGTCTGATTTTTTAAAAAATCATAGTTGAATCAGTGTTAAATATTTGTTAAATATGTTAATTATTTTCTATATGTCTCCTTTTTACTATTATTTATGGGATTGGAAAGTGCTCAACTTTTGATACAGATACTCATTAATATTTTAAGTTCAAGATAATTGTTTATTTCTTTTTTGTTGTTGTTTTGTTTTGTTTTGTTTTCTGAGACAGGGTTTCTCTGTATAGCCCTGGCTGTCCTGGAACTCACTTTGTTGACCAGGCTGGCCTCAAACCCAGAAATCTGCCTGCCTCTGCCTCCCAAGTGCTGGAATTAAAGGCGTGCGCCACCACTGCCCGGATATTACTTTTTTTTTTTTAGATTATAATAAAACTACATCATTTCATCACTCCAAAGAATCCTATATATTGTTCCTTGCTCTATAAAATTAATGCCTCTTTTTTCATTAAGTGTAATTTACAAAATTGGCACATCATATGGTCACATAAGGGAAATTGTAAACTTACCAATATGTCCACACATGAGAATTACGTTTCATATTTTAGCAGTTTTATGGATTAGTTGGAAAATAGTTTCAGAAATCAAGTATAATATATAAGATCCTATATTTATATAAAAATGATAACGTTTATAATTACTCAGGGCTTAATTATTTCACAGTTTTATGATTTGAAAATTTTGAGGCTTTTTAAATATTTCTTGATAGTATTGCTCTCTTACTGATGTTATGGCCTAGCATGCAATTGTTACATATTACATTATTACATAACTGTTAAATCTGGTTATTTAAAAAAGAAAATTTATTGGAGTTTTTTTTTCTTTTTTTTTTTGCTTTATATCATTATTGAATGATAATCTTTTTAATAACAGCATGAATATTTCTATCACTGAATGATAGAAGTTCTAGCATCATTTCTGTCCCTTTTCTCCACACACTTACCAAGCTATTCCTTTGATTCTAGCATTTTAAAAGATCATCTACCACATTAAGGACCCAGAAGATCTTCCAACTGGTAATAAGGACACATGCTCCACTATGTTCATAGCAGCCTTATTTATAATAGCCAGACGCTGGAAAGAACCCAGATGGCCCTCAATAGAGGAATGGATACAGAAACTGTGGTACATT
>NC_034613.1:14123649-14162339 GCF_900095145.1 Mus pahari | reverse complement strand
AAGGTAAGGCCTGGGCCAAGTAGTGGGAGTGGGTGGGTAGGGGAGCAAAGGTGGGAAGGAGGGGTATAGAAAACTTTCGGGATAGCATTTGAAATGTAAATAAAGAAAATAACAATAAAAAATAATAAAAAAAAATAGGACTAAAATAAAGTTTGTTGCAATCATAAAAAAAAGGATTCTACCTCTGACTTTTCTTAACTTGCAATCTGTCTGCATATGCACTTCTCTGTCTCTCTCATCCCTTTATCTCTCCAATAGCCTGATCTCATCCTTTCCCATAAAATATCTTTCCTTTAACATTCCTTGTCTCACTTAGAAAATGATATTACTCCACTAGTTAGCACCAAAGTAAAAAACTAGGTTTATTTCTATTCTTTGTTTTGTGTGTGGGGGGGGGGGGAATCTTTTTTCCTATTTATTTATTTGTTTGTTTCTTTGTTGTTTGTTTGTTTTTATATTAATTTATTTTTTACACTCCATTCCACAATCCCTCATCTTCTCTCTGTCTGCTCCACATCCTACAACTTCTCACCACCCCTTGTTTCCACGTGGATGCCTCCATCCCCCTACTCCACCTGACCTCTAAATTCCCAGGGGCCTTCAGTCTCTTGAGGTTTAGGTGCATCATCTCTGAATGAACATAGACCTGGAAGTCCACTACTGCATGTGTGTTGGAGGCCTCATATCAGCTGTAGTATGCTTGCTGTTTGGTGGTCCAGTGCTTAAGAGATCTCAGGGGTCCAGATTAATTAAGACTGATGGTCCTGCTGCAGGGTCATCCTACTCCTCAGCTTCATTCAGCCTTCCCTAATTCAACCACAGGGGTCAGCTGCTTCTGTCCATTGGTTGGGTGCAAATATCTGTATCTGACTCTTTCAGCTGCTTGTTGGGTCTTTCAGAAACATGATTTCTTGCAGCTACCTGACTTTCTCTTTCTCCTGCCCTCTTCAGCCTTACTTTGTAATCTCTCTTTCTTTTTTTCATTTTTATAAATTTTAATTAATCTTTTTTTTTACACTCCAGATTTTATTCCCTTCCCAGTCCACCCTCTCCTACCATTCCACATCCTAGATCTCTCCTCCCCCAACTCCACAAGGATGTCCCCACCCTCCCATCCCACCAGACCTTCCCACTCCCTGGGGCCTCCAGTCTCTTGCAGGTTAGGTGCATTTTCTCTGACTGAAACCAGTCCTGGCTGTCCTGTGCTGTAAATGTGTTTGAGGCCTCATGTCAGCTGGTATATGCTGCCTGGTTGGTGGTTCAGTGTCTGAGAGATCTCAGGGGTTCATTTTTCCCTCATTTCTTCTTTTCTTTATGTTTTTCTTAATGCTGACATGCTTATAAATTGTATGTTAACAGATGTTAGCCAAGTCCTTTGCAAGCTCTTGTTTAAAAAATCAGTCAGGCAAGTGAGATGGAAGGCTCAGAAATAATTGAAACATGGAAGTGAAAAAGAATCTATTGCAACTACATGTTGAACTTCATATTTTGCATCAGTTTAATATTAAACTTTGGATGTAATTATGACTATTACTATGATATATGCATTGGAAAAGGATAAAGAAATAGCCTCACAGGACAGGAAGATAACAAGAAGTCATCTATTGCTGAAGTAAGGAGGAACTATATAGGGTAACTTTTTCAGAGCTTCCCATTTATAGCAATTTGACCAAGGTTATCACATGTGTTAATATAAAATTATTCTGCATCCTGAGAAGATAATTTAGATTCTACAGTGTGTCTTCCCCAAACAGAAACAGATTTCAAGTCAAAAGATGAACACCCCCCTCCAGCCCCCTGAAGGTGTTCAAACCTGAAATTCATTTCCAAACAAAAATGAAATTGTGAAAATTTCTAAGTTTTACAGGTTGAAAAATGGACTTTGAGATAACAGTATGCTTTCTGGAAGTCTAATAAGCAGATGAACAAATGTGAGGGCAGAGTCAGGTAGAAAGCACTGGGCATTGAGAGAAGTTGAATTGTGATGTATTCATAGTTGGTTAGATGGGTAAGTGTTGAGCTTGGATGTCAGTCAGTCCAGTAATATATTCATACTGATCACTCATTTGTTTAAGACCAGCTCTCAAAATGGAGCTCAAAGAAGCAGCAGGCTGGTTAACCACCAACAACTGGAGAGATGAGGATTTTCATTTTGACATTGAGATGGGGCTGGAAAGGGCTGGACTGAGCTGAATAGACTAGCTACATGGCACATCCAGCACTAGGATGGCCTAGAGTGACCAGTTTAATCTTTCATATATTGGATCTATCATAAAGAAGGTAATGTTTTGACTTCAGGTTATAGGACCTATAAAGTATAGAATAAGTAAAAACATTTGCATTAAGTAAAAACTCAGCAGTTCAAGTCTGTCATTGTCTTTTTTCCACCTCCTGTATTCTTCTTCTTCATTATTCTTCCTCATTACTATCCAGTGACTCATTTCTTGGGCAGAACATTCTTCACGCTGTTTTAATCTACCATGCCTGAATCCTATCCCCAGATCTACAAAGCAGCATCCCACCTATATTAGCTCTGTCTCATACTATACTGCTACTAGACAAAGAACCACCTCATCCCTTCACCTGCCAGCAAACCTCAGATAACAGAACTCAGCTTTGAATAACAGAAACACTGGTTTGCATGAAAGCCTGGTAGTCCTCATTCTTCTTAGAAGTATTTACACACGTTTAATAGATTATCTATTTTTATTCACATGATTATGACACAGCAACTTCATATTTATTGTTGGAATGCGAGAAGGTAAATTCAATTCTATCTCTCCATTTCTAGCTTAAATTCAAATTTTTCAAATATTCAAATTTCTTTTTTCAATTCTGACATAGAAGATGTTCAAGGATATTTATCTTCAATTCACCGAGTTTTAATTATTCTCTAATTTAAGGGGGCACTGACACCTTCAGTCACTGGGATATGTTTACCATTAGATGTTTTATTGATTAATTTTTTTTCTTTGTTAACTTAATACATAGATATAGTGTATTCTCTTTATCACCCTTCATCATCTCTTATATTTTTTCCATCCCATCATTCCTCTTCCTTACTATACGTACCATTAAAATTTATGTGTTTTTATTTGTTCCATGACCCATTGATTTTTCACCAGGATTACCTGTGTGGCCACAGGTTTAAAACTATCCATTGCAGCCATGTGTGCTCACTGTTGGGAGCAAAGCTAAAGACAATGGTTGCCCTTTCCCCACAATCCATAAGTTGTTAATAATTCAGCAGAAAGGAGTAAGGGCTGCCAAAATTCATGAGAGGTTCAGCTTTATGCAGTTCCAATGTAGCAAACTGCAAGTGCTGTGAGATTTATGTTTGCAGTGGCTATGTCCTGCCCTGAAGTTAGCATCGCACACATCATCCCAACCCCTCCCCTTCTTTCACCTCCTACAACACTTCTATTACCTCTTGGCCAGTGTTCCTAGAGCCTTAGAAATGTATCTTTTGAGGCTGTGAACTTAATTGTCACTTATTCTAAGTATTTTGTGGAGCCATGGGCATTCATTGCTGTTAGCTACTGAGAGAAATTTCTTCTATTATAGATAAAACTAGCATTTATCTTTGGGTATAAACACAAATTTTTATACTACAGTTTGATTCCTCATCAGTTTAGAAAAGCATCAGTAGTGAACTTTAATTCACTGTTAATGGGAGTGTAGACTCATGCATTCACTATGGAAATCAATGTAGATTAAAAGCTAGAAATAGGGGAGTTTGGAAAAAGCACATCTTTCCAATAGATCCCAAGTTGACTGACTTCTTCAAGCCAGAGATGGGCCTTGGAGCTTCAATGTGTACGTACTGTCTGGGTGGTCACAGGCCACACAGGTTCCTCATTCCCACTCCAACACAAGAACACGGCATGGGGATCCATCCCATAAATAGCCACCAAAACCAGACACTACTTTGGATGCCAACAAGAGCTTGCTGACAGGAGCCTGATATAGCTGTCTCTTGAAAGGCTCTTCCAGTGCCTGACAAATAGAGAGGTGGATTCTTGCAGCCTACCATTGGTCTGAGCACAGGGTCCTCAATGAAGGAGCTAGAGAAAGGACCCAAGGAGCTGAAGGGGTTTGCATAGGAGGAACAACAATATAAACTATACTAGTACCCCCAGAGCTCCCAAGAACTAAACCGCCAACCAAAGAGCACACATGGTGGGACTCATGACTCTAGCTGCATATGTAGCAGAGGATGACCTAGTCAGTCATCAATGGGAGGAGAGGCCCTTGGTCATGTGAAGGTTCTATGCCCTAGTGTGGGGGAATGCCAGGTCCAGGAAGCAGGAGTGGGTGGGTTGGTGAACAGGGGGAGAGGGAGGGGACAGGGGATTTTCAGAGGGAAAGGGAATAACATTTGAAATGTAAATAAAGAAAATATCTAATAAAAATAAAAAGTTAAATATATATCTAATAAAAATATATATCTAATAAAAAATACAAAGTTTAAAAACAAACAATAGTGAGAATGGAGATAGCCTGTATGGCCAGATAATGCCTTATCAAGCAATCTTTGTTTCTAAAGCAAAATTTCCAGACCGCAATGTAAGATGCTTTATGAGTTGTTGATAAGGGAGACTACTTCTTCATTTTCACTGACTCCTTTGCTGTCATTTATGCTATTTCCATACTTATCTTAAATAGTATTTAACTTCATAACACATTTGTCATTAATTTTGATATTCTCTATCTGATAGACAATGATGATGTCTTAGTATATTTCCATTTTTGGGGGGGGGCTGGGATAAAAGTACATGGATAAAGCAATTTAAGGGGAAAATAGTTTATTTTGGCTCACTTTTCATCAGTTCAGTCCACAATATAAGGGAAGTAAAGCCATCAGAAATTTGAAGCATCTGTTCAAATTGCATCCACAATCAGGAACACAATGAGATAAATACAAGTTAGCACTCAGCTCACATTCTCTACCTTATATACTCTGAGATGCTTTCCCCAGGAACTAGCACATCCCCCAATTAAAATGAGCCTTCCCATTTCTTAGTCCCCTCAGGGAGAAAATTCTCACAACAGATGGTATTTTGTTGTTGTTGTTACTGGCTTTCATGTTATACAAAAAAAAAATTAAATTAAAGGTAACCAGGAAGTAGGAAAAAGAAATTTTAAAAGAAATAAGATTAAAAAGTACTTTTAGCATGAAAGGATCTGGGTATGAAGATTGAAATAGTTAGATGTTTTCCAGAATGGTGAAAAAAATGAGAAGGACTAAGAAATTTACAAGGCTCTGAGGATGCAATATAACATAGAAAATACGAGACTTAGAGATGTTATATGTATGATATTAAAATCTCTATGGATCAACACATTCATATCAAAGAGAAATAGAGGGACAATATATTGTCCCCATCCTCCAAAGTCATCTAGGCTCCAGGGAACTGTGGGACATTACTTAGTGTCCTACAGCTTTGGCAAGTTAGTTTATTTGGGGTGCCCTTATAAAGAGCCTAAATGCTAACTGGTAAATTCTAACTGGTATGAAGTCTACAAAAGAGAGGGTTATCACAAAGGAAATAGGTTTTTCAGTGCTTCCAAGCAAATTCACAGTCAAGCGAAGCCCTTTATTTACTTTTGGAAGATGGAACAACTGGTTTAAATAAAAAAGGAGTATAGAGGACACAGGGCTTCCTTCTAAGATGAAGGGACCCTAAGTATAAGATCCTAAACTGGTCTTCAAAGAGAATTAAAGAGGTTTAATTTTGTCATATGAATGGTCTTAACCACTCTCCAGGAAGGTATAATCAAAGATTAAAAATGAATGATATGTTTGTTTAATAGTCCAAGGGCTCATATCCCTAGACTTAAATCTATAAGAGAATAATATAGGCAGGTAGTTCTCACAATTTGTGTGTGTGTGTGTGTGTGTGTGTGTGTGTGTGTGTGTGTGTGTAGGATGTGGAAGACAACCTTGTGAAGGAAAAAGTGGGATGGAGATCAAGGCACTGCAGGCTCCTGGGAATCCTTTAAGAGTCCTGATCTACTGCACAGGGCATTAGATCTAAGATGGCTCCCAGCAAACCTGTGAGACAGCAAAAAAGGCCAGGGTGGTGTCTTTATGGAAGTCCTCATAGGTGATGCCATTCCCCCAACTGTAGGAGGCCATGGCCCCTCCCCTGGGTTACCCAAAGCCGCTCCTTAAAAGATGGCACCTGTTGGCTATGGAGCTTGTGGTAAACAGGTCCATATTTGGTGGTGATATGTTCCCACTCTTCTGGTTGGTTGAGGCAGCAAGCCTGGTGAGGTGACATGGCCTGCCGTGATTGGAGTGGGTAAGAGTATAAAAGGGCTTGTATCCCAGGGCTCGGGGGAGATGAAGAGGGAGATGATGAAGATTGTTCAAGGTTCCTGAATAAACTGCTGTTCGAAGAACTGGTGGTTGTGTCTTCCTTGCTGGTCAAGAGAGAGGATGCAACACCCAACTCCTTCTGAGTTACCTTATTAGGCAGGACTTTCATTGGAGCATGGTAACAGTGTGGCGAGATAAAATTGGCCAAGAATTCAAGGGTTTGGGATTGGTTCAAACACTGTATTTAAGCTTATGGGTTGGACAATGAACTCGGGTCTGAACCCTGATGTTGGTCTCCAGAGTCAAATTGCCCGGTATTCAGTCACATGACTCTGTTGCCTCTCACCCCAAATTTTCAGTTCTGTTCCGATAATGTGTTTCTTCATAAGGAAAATGCTGCTCATATCTAAGACTTATGACCTTTGATCAATTTAATACTACAGTGCCTACCTATATCCAAAACCACAGGTCCTTTAACCGAAAAATTGGTTGATAGTTGAATTTTTTTCTCTCTTACTCCAGAATCTATTTGGAAAGAAATTTACGCCATGAATTTCTAGCTATCCAATTTCCTAGAAGCAGGCCTGGACTCATAACTTTCAAATTCATTCTTAGAAATCAAAACCACAAAGTGGAAAAACTAGGGATCCATATGGAGGGATGTTCTTATAAGCCAATCAGACATTAAAAATTATCTTTTATTCGGTCTTCTACTAATTCTTTGTGAGGTCTTGCAATGCTAATAACTCTTGCTTTATTTTTTTTCACATTTCTTTATAGGTATTACTCAAGGGCTTCCTTTCCTCCCTTCCCCTGGTTAATATGCAAATTAACCTACTCATGTGCTTTAGTGATTCTTAAGATATGCCCACTAAACAAGTTCATCTTAAGAAGCCAGATTAATCATCAGAGTTAAATAGCAGTTAGGGGTGCCTTGTCAGAGGGGAGAATAGTAAACAAGGAGAAATTCCCTAGGCAGTTTAGTGTAAGGAGACTCCAGAAAAAACTAAGCAGTTTTCTCTGTGGCTAAACACCACATTTTCTTTGTCTTTTTGGCAGCCTTTGCCTTCTTGGAGGCCAGAGATATAAGAAGTGTTTGGGGGATCGATCACAGTTCTGGTTCCTATGTGATTTTAGGGTTACATCTTCAGAGAAGGGAATGCTAGAGTAGAAATGAAGTGCTTTTCTGGTAAAGAGAATTGAAACTCTGGACAGGGTGATGACCTAAACTTCCAGTTGGACAGTGAAGTTTTGTGTGTGTGTGTGTGTGTGTGTGTGTGTGTGTGTGTGTGTGTGTGTGTTTAGGAGAAATGTCCCCCAAAGACTCAGGTATTTCCATAGTTGATATAGCCTTGAAGGAAGAAATACAACAGTGGGGATTGAGCATGCATTTCTCCACTTCCAGTTATCTCACACTACTAAATGTGGACAAAGATGTGAACTCTCAGCTTCCAAATCCATCCATCTGCCACCGTGATTTCTCAGCTACTATGGACTCTTCCTTTAGAAGTATAAACCAAAATAAACTGTTCCATAAATCTCTTTTGGCCATGGTATTTCACCACAGCAGACAAAAGTAATTAACACAGTGCCATTGATCTACCTAAAGAACTGATCCTCTGGACAGTCAGTTCATATTAAGGTACACTAAAGAGATAGGCATAATAATTATTTTTTAATAAATACTGGATTTTAACTAACCAGGATTTCCACGACGCCTATAACCCCAGAAGCTATGAGTTTTCACCTGGTTTGCCTATCTGAGTCCAATCTTTTAAAATTTTCCTATATTCTATCTTCTTTCAGATGATGACCAAAATCCAAAACGTGCTTTTGTCCGATATATTAGACTGACTTAACCTTTCTCTAAAGCTTATCCATCAATTCTTTTTTTTAATTAATTTATTAAATATTTTCTTCATTTGCATTTCAAATGCTATCCCGAATGTCCCCTATACCCTCCCCACACCCTGCTCCCCGATCCACCCACTCCCACTTCTTGGCCTTGGCGTTCCCCTGTATGGGGCATATAAAGATTGCAAGACCAAGGGGCCTTTCTTCCCAAGGATGGCTGACTAGGCCATCTTCTGCTATATATGCAGCTAGAGACAGGAGCTCTGGGGGTGCTGATTAGTTCATATTGTTGTTCCACCTATAGGGTTGTAGACCCCTTCAGCTCCTTGTGTAATTTCTCTATCTCCTCCATTAGGGGTTCTGTGTTCTATCCTATAGATGGCTGTGGGCATCCACTTCTGTATTTGCCAGGCACTAGCATAGCCTCACAAGAGATAGCTATATCAGTGTCCTTTCAGCAAGATCTTGCTGGCATATGCAATAGTGTCTGCGTTTGGTATCTGATTATGGGATGAACCCCCGGGTGAAGCAGTCTCTGGATGGTCCATCCTTTTGTCTTAGCTCTAAACTTTGTCTCTGCAACTTCTTCCATGGGTATTTTTTTCCCTATTTTGGCAAAGAATGAAGTATCCACGTGTTGGCCTTCCTTCTTGATTTTCTTGTGTTTTGGAGATTGTATCTTGGGTATTCTAGGTTTCTGGGCTAATATCCCCTATCAGTGAGTATATATCAAATGAGTTCTTTTGTTATTGTGTTACCTCACTCAGGATGATATCCTTCAGATACATCTGTTTACCTAATAATTTCATAAATTCATTGTTTTTAATAGCTGAGTAGTACTCCATTGTGTAAATGTACCACATTTTCTGTGTCCATTCCTTTGTTGAGGGATGTCTGGGTTCTTTCCAGCTTCTGGCAATTATAAATAGGGCAGCTATGAACATAGTGGAACATGTGTTCTTGTTACCAGTTGGAACACCTTCTGGGTATATACCCAGAAGTGGTATTGCTTCCATCAACTCTTTACCATAGGCCCACCTGCTGCCAAATGGTAGATTTCCACACCAGTAAACATAAAAAAAGGCAGATTTCCTTACCACTTCCATTTTTCTTCCTCTTGGTAGATGCTGGTACATATATCTTGTTGGTCCAAGGATTTTTTTCTTTTAAACTAAAATAACACTTTCTTTGAGTTTCTAAAAATATAGCTCTCCCTACATCAATTAATAAAATGAAAATAACCTGTCATACAAGCATAGCCAAAGGTCTATATCTCAGATGAATTTAGATCTTATGAAGCAGAACACAATCTATTTTAAATGCATTTCCATATTGTATATGGTTTAATATTCTTATTATAGAAGTTTGTTTTTCCCTCAAGAGATGGTACTAGATATTGAACCTTCAAGAATAGGTTGTATTATAAAAATATTCTGCTAGTCAGCCATCAATGGGAGGAGAAGCCCTTGGTTTTGCAAAGATCATATGCCCCAGTACAGGGGAATGCCAGGGCCAGGAAGCAGGAGTGGTTGGGTTGAGGAGCAGGGCAGGAGGAGGGTATAGGGGACTTTTAGGATAGCATTTGAAATGTAAATAAAGAAAATATCTAATAAAAAAGAAATGTAAATGAAGAAAATATCTAATAAAAAACAAAAAATAAAGCAGTTTGGACAAGGAAAAAACAACTTCAAATAACACTTTAAAAATTTAATAATAGAGGCTGGGAGAGAGTTGAGTGCATAAAGCATTTGCCACACTAATGTGAAGACATTAGTTCAGATAGCTCAGTACCCAGTGGTGAGTGAGTGTGCCTGCTCACCTATACTCTAGAGAGTTGGAGACTTGGCATCCTGCGGACAAACTGACTAGCTAGACAAGCCAAATCCTTCTATGAATAAAGTGTAGATTTATCAAAGACACCCAACATTAACATGATGTCTCTACATACACATGCACACATATGCACATATATCAATACACACATGCACCTACATATATGTAAACACCTTCCACATACACACTATACACACAGACATACACAGACACACACACGAGGTAGGGTTAGGGGAACATAAGTAGTAAGGAAAAACTAAGATGGGCTCCCTGAGATGGTATCCTCTTGTTCCCAGAAGACTGTGCCAGGAGAAATAGCAAGAAATCACACAGCTCATCATTTAGACAGGACTAGGGCTGTAAAGGTAAGGATCCCAGGTCTCTTTTAAATATCCAAACCAGCATCTGATCAACTGACTTCCAGTCTCAAGCTTCTCCCATTCCGAATGTATAAAGTTCTCACTTGGTTTCCAGTGAGGCTTGGTCTTTTGTCTTTCCTAATCATCCAGGGAATACAAGCCAGGGAATAAGCATGACATTCTCCTAGATAAGGGTCATTTCCATTACACACACACACACACACACACACACACACAAATCAATAAAAGAATATGTATAAAAGTGATGTATTAAAACTTTTTCCTTTGTATTCTGACAAAATGAATAAATTTTAAAAGCTTAAGAAAAGAATATTAATTATAGTGTTAAATGCTACAAAAATATTTTATTCAGTTATTTTCATTATTAATTTTTCTATTTATAAAAGTCATTGCATTTGAACAACATTATAATATAGACGTTATTTAGGCAGCATTCCAAAGTATATAGATTAATTCACAGAAATCTCAGTCAATGATAAATCTAGTAATTATCTTCAGACATTTAATTTCAAATTGAAAAATTGAAATTTCTTTATATATTACCATGTTTAAAGCAGTCATTCATGTATATATAAACCACTACTCAATTTACCTTTGATAGATTATCAGAACTAAACATAATCACTGTAACTTAAATTGAGAAAACTATTTTGTTCTGATATTAGAGTTGCTAAACTAATTCTCAAAAGGTGTTTACTATCTGAATTGATACCCATAACTTACTGTCAGTTTTACCATGCAGTAAGTTTTTCATGCCTAGCGGGATTATTCTGGTATGTTAATTCAATGTTTGCCAAGATCTCAAAAGACAATTAAGAAATTCAGATAAGTGAGCCAAACTTTAGGATATATACAAGTATGTGGATAAGCACAGTGAACTACAAAATTAGCCAGTAAGAGAAGTTATCATAGAGTGTAGGAAAAGAATGGGTTTCCTGGTAGTAGATAACTCGAAAGTTGAAATTACTGGGATAAATTAGAGTTAAACAAATAAAGGGGGTGGTGAAACATTTCAAGGAGAACAAGCATGTGTAAAGCACTAAGGCAATGGCACAGGGAAATAATTAGATGATAGAAAAGTACCCCTATGCTTCTGAATCATGCAAGGCTTCATGGCTGTGTAGCCAAAGAGAAACAGAAAGCCTTCACAGTACACAAGTATAGCACCCAAACAATAAAATAAACACACACTTTTCATCCAGCAAGATCAAAAACTGCTCAAAGAAAACTGGAAATGTGTGCAACAAGCAAACCAAGTTTCTCTGTTAGTAAAATGGTATTTTCATTATATCCTCAATTTTAGACTTTCTCACTGTATCAACTCCTATACAAACATGACCTTTCAAAGAATCAACTTGACTAAGGTTTTCGAAGATCATTCTGTGCAACTATGCAACAGCTGTGTCATTTAAATGAAAGTGAATGGCCCATGCAGAGCCACTAATATGAGCCATTACCCATATTGTGCCTTCAGGAGAATTATATGACCTTCCAAAAGCAATCCAAATATGTAAATGTTATAGGGATTCAATATGTAAGCTGTGACAGAAAAAGCAATAGTTTAAAGCCATCTGAGGAAGACAATTTCAACCTTCTCTCATCTGCAAACAGTACCCATGCATCATCTCCTTCTGCCAATGAATCATCAACAGCGACAACTACTTTTCAGATGAGTCCCATACCTTCTACATCTGTCCAAAAGGTCGTGGAGTGTTCCACGTCTGATCAAGGAACTGTGGAATCTTGCCAGTCTAACCAAGGGTCTGCTGGACATTCCATATCTTCCCAAGAGACCCAAGGACCTTCTCTAACTCCAAAGGTTCTAGTACATTCACCATCTGCCCAAGGGCTTCAGGGAATTCTTCATCTCTCATTAGGGCTCATGCTCAAGGTGATTTGTCACTTTTCAAATCAGACTTAAGAGCTACAGAAACCTTCCCTATCTGCCCAAGGGTATGAGGGAAAGTCCACACCTGCACAAAAATCTCTAGGATATGTGCCATTAGCCCAAGAGGATAAGACAATTTCTGTGTCTTTCAAAACATCTAAAAATCCTTCTGACTCCAGCCTTTTTTCCTGGAGAATATTTGCCATCTGCCTTATGGTCCCAGGTACCATAAACACCTAAGCACAGGTATCTAGAAATCTCACCCAAAGTTCTTTAGGACATTCATCACCTTCCCTGGGAGCTTTGTCTAGTCTTCAGTCTGCCAGGAGAAAAATAGAACATTTGCTATCTGCCTAAGAGTTTCAGGAAGCTTTTTCATCTAAGCTAAGGTATTTGGGACATTTTCCCAACTTCCCAGGAGATCTGGAACTTTCCTCATTAGCACAAAGGATTTTAGGACACATTCCCTCTGCTCAGGTGGCTCTGGAATCTTCTTCATGCTCACTTGGGTTTACAGGACCTTTGATGTCTTTGTAAAAGCCTCAGAGTGCTGCTGCTACTTCACCAATTACCCAAGGGGTTCTAGCACTTTTGTTATCTCTCACAAGCAAAGTAGGAAGCTACAAATCTGCACAAGAGATGTTAAGAACTTTTCTATCTAGACCAGAAGCTCTGGTAATGTTCTCTTCAGCCATTGTGGTCCTTGGACCATTACCAGTGGCTCCACTGCACATTCATGCAGTTCTAGAATTATCTCTGTATGGCTCAGTCCACCCCCCCACCCCCAATGTAGTGCTACCTATCCAATGGCAATGGCAAAGTCCCTCATCCTCGGAAGGAAGTGCAAGACCTTTGTCCTCTGCCCAACGGACTGTGGGACAGTCCCTATCTGAACAATAGACTCTCGAATTCTCCACATCTACACAGGGAACTCTATGACATTCTCTGTCTGGTCCAGGTGATATGGCACCGTCCCTGTCTTCTCGGGGGAACAAAGGATCATTGTATTCTGTGGAAGTGGATATGGGGGCATATTATATGCTCAGGGATCTCCAGGACATTTGACAAATGTCTCAGATTTTCCAAGACATATGTTGTCTGACCAGGATCCTGTGGGAATTTTCTTACTTGAAAGGAAGCCTTACACATTTTTCATCATCTCAAGCAGCTGAGGGACTATTTCTGTCAGCCCATCAAGCCCTGGAACTGTCTACCTTACAACCTTTGAGACCAGCTGAAATGACTATGCCCAAGATGCTTTAGAACATTTGCTACCTAGTGTGGGTGCTTTTAAAGTTTATGAGACTGATCAGGGGACTTAGAAACTTGATATCTGCCCAAGAGGCTCATGAAACTTTGCCATCTAATTCTAAGGCTGCAGAAAGTTCTTCAGGCATAGAGGGTCTGCAATCCTCACTGTCTGCTCCAAGGACTCTTGGAATATGGTTGTGGGAACTAAAAAAGGGGGGCCCTGGGGAAGAGAGGGAAGGGATAAGGCCCACACCCCTCCAGAGTTCCACCTATTCTCTGGTCAGTCAGGTGTGGGAGGGCTGCTAACTACCTATCCACTCATCCCTGGGTGGGCATTCCTATATCCCACTCTTCAGGAGGTGGCCAAGGGGCAGAGACCTAGGGACCCCAGAGCTACTTTGCTAAAGCCACCAGGGTTATTAGGAGAGAGGGATGAGGGAAGAGGTTCCCAACACCTGCAAGAATGCGCACAGCCTTGATAGAGCTGAGACTCTCTATGGTTTAAGAGCTTTATTATAGAAAGGCAGGGGGAAAGAGAGAAGGGAGGGAGGGAGAGAGACAGAGAGACAGAGAGGGAGAGAGAGAGAGAGAGAGAGAGAGAGAGAGAGAGAGAGAGAGAGAGAGAGAGAGAGAGAGAGAGAGAGAGAAGGCTAGAGAGAAAGAGAGAGGAAGGGAGAAAAGAGAGGAGAGGAGAAGACAAAGAGAAAGGAGAGAGGAGAGAAGACAAAGGGAGGGGAGAGGGAGGGGTAAGAGGGAGACAAGTAAGAGCATAAGAAGTAAGAGAACAAGGCAGGGCTGAACAGCCCTTTTTATGGTCTTCACTGTTGCTAGGTAACTGGGAAGGAGTTTAGCCTGAAGGTCAGAAGCTTGGGCCATCACCTACAAGACTACTGACCATGCTTCTCTTGTGGGGTCTGTGGGGGTGGTAACTTAGGCAGGGGCCAGAATTCCAGGAGCATGAGGGAATGCCTACCTTGTCATGAAGCTGAATTATCACCACCGGGTTTCAGACCTCAGCTCCACTGGAGACCAGCCTGAAATTCCCCACATCTGGTATCTTCCAAATAGCCTAAAGAACTTTCCATGTCTGCACCTGGGGCTCAGAGTCTCTCATTATATAGCCAAGAGGTTCCAGAATCCTTAGCACCTTCATGAGGGAATTTGAAACCTTGCCAATCTGCCAATATGGTGACATACTTACAAGCTCAAGGATCTCCAGTGTATTTGACAAATGCCTTGGGGTTATCAAGACATATGCTGTCTGACCAGAAACCTGGGAGAATTCCTTAACCTGCACCAGGAAGTCTCACACATTGCCATCTGCACAAGGGTCTGAGGGACTTTCTCAGTCAGCCCAAAGTATTCTGGAACTGTCCACCTTAGAACAAGAGACAATACAACCTTTGAAACCAGCCAAAATGGTTCTGATGAACTCTGCTTCTTCCCAAGGGGCTGTAAGACATTTTGAAGGTGTCCAAGATGCTTTAGAACATTTGATACCTAGTGTTGGGGCTTTTAAACATTCTCCAACTGATAAGGGGACTCTCAAAGTTTTGACATCCACTGTAGAGATTCTTTAAAATTTATTATCTAACTCTAAGTTTGTAGAAAATTCTTCTGCTACAGATGTTCTACAATTCCCTTTATCTGCTCCAAGGTTTCTTGACCAAATACTATCTACCAAAGATCCTGAGGAACTTTCCATATCTGCCCTGGGGTCTCTGGGACTTTCACTATCTACACAAGAGGCTCCAGAGCAGATAGCACCTTCACTAGGGAATTCGAAACCTTGACAATATGACAAAGAGAGACTCAGAAATTGGATAAATTCACAAACTGTTCTGGAACCTTCTCCAAGTATTTCAAGGACTCCAGAAGCTTTGTCATTTGCTCCAGTTCATACAGGACTTCCTTATTAGCAGAGGAGACACCAGAGCATTCACAACATGCTGAAGGAGTTGTATAAGAACTCAAGCACAAAAGATTTTAGAAAATTCCTTAACTGAAAAAGGGATTACGGACTCATTTACATCTTCTCAAGGATCAATAGAACATTTGCTTTCTACGCAAGGTGCTGTGGAACTGCACAAGTCCTGGAAAGGTAGAGTAGAAAATATATCATCTCCTGAAAGACCAGGGAAACCTCTTTCTTATTTACAGGAGCTTTCAAGACTTTATTGATCCAAAAACCTCCTCAACCAATGTCAGTGACTCTGCCAACATTGAGAAGTAATCAAGGGCCTCTAGAACATTCTATGTCTGTTAGGGGACTCTGTGTTTTTTTGTAATCTACCTCAGGGTCTCTAGAGCATTCAACATTTTTCCAAAGGAACCCATGGAACTGGTCGTGGATGGTAGAATCTCAACATCTAAAATCTGCCTTAGGATCTTGGAGAACTTAGCAGCCTGACCGTGGCAATCAAAGACTCTTTGTATCTCAAGATGTTGCAGCAAATTTGCCAAGTGCATCAGGTGCTTTGCAACCTGGCACATTTACCCTACAAACTCTAGATAATTTGCAAACTGCTGAAGGTCCTGTTGCATTATCCATACCAGACCTGTCACCATTTACTCAAGGAGCTCTAGGACCTTTTGTATCTTTTCTAGGGGTTGTAGAGCCATTAAAATCAGAACACTGAAAGCTTGGACATTTGTCAAATATGGGAAGAAATGGAGAAATTTCTCCATCTAACACAGGAGCCAAAGGAACTTCCCTTCTGCTCCATATGCTTCTTTTGCTACAATGGCTTTTGTATCTTACTCATCTTGCCAGGGACCTCAAGGGTCCTTGGTAGCTACCAGAGAAGGTGTAGAAGATTTACCTTCTGCTTCAGATGCTCAGGAACCTTCTTCATGTACCCCACTGGCCTTAGAACCTTTGGTAACTATGCAAGGGTCATTGCAATATTCCATACCTTCTAAAAGGTATCTGGATCTTTTACCTTCTACTTGAGGGGATTTACCTTACACAAGGACTCTTGAAATATCACCCTTGTCACAAAGGACCCTAGAATCTTTGGTATCTATCCAAGAAGAAGGGACAAAATCCCAATCAGAAGAAGAGAGTCTAGAACAGTACATATCAGTACAGAGTATGTAGGACAATCATCATGTGTAATACAGGGGCTCTGAGGTTTACTCCATATGTTGACAGGAAGCAAGCAATCTTTCCATCTACCCAAGGGGCTGAGAAATATTCTCTATCTCCTAGAGGGGCTATGTGATTGCTGGAACTAAATCTAAGATTCTAGATAATTTACCATATGAACAAGGGCCTGTGAGAAATTTGAATTACTTTCAGGAGGCTTCTGGATATTTTATATCTATGCAAGATACTCTGAAATATTCACCATTTGCTACAGAGGCTCTTGTATCATCTTTATCTACCTGTAAAATTAAACAAACAAACAAACAAATGACTTTGGTATCTTCCCTGGAGAACACAAAACATTCATTGGATGCACCAGGTGGTCAAAAACCTCCTCACCAAATGTCAGGGACTCTGGCAACACTGAGAAGTAATCAAGGACCTCTAGAACATTCTATGTCTGTTAGAGGACTTTGTGTTCTCTGTAATCTACCTCAGGGTCTCTAGAGCATTCAGCATTTTTCTAAAGGAACCCAGGGTACTTTTCGTGCATGGTAGAATCTCAGAATACTTCACCATCTGTTCAAGGGAATACAGATCCTTTGCCACTTCCCACAAGACCTACAAGACAGTCCCTATTTGATCAAGGATCTCAGGAATCTTCTTTATTAGTCTCAAGGTATCTAGAATATTTGCAGTCTAACAAAGTTTGCCTATCTGCTAAGGGAACTCTGGGCCTTTGCTCATATACTCAGTCTCTACAACATTTATCATCTTTCCAAAAGATTTTGGGACCATCCAAGTCTATCCAGTGCACAGGTAAATATTTGTCTTCTGTCCCAGATGATTTGGGAATGTCTCTATATGTCCCAAGGACTACAGGAACATTGCCACATGCCCTAAAGCCTTTTGGCCATTCCCCACCAACACAAGCAAGTCCAGACCCTCCCCTGTCTTTGCAAAAAGCTGTGGCATCTTCCCTGTACTCAAAGCAACAAAACATATAAGCACAAGGTTCTCTGTTACTGTCCCCATGTACTCAGGTGCCTGGACAACCTTCCTTCTATTCAGAAGACACATTGTGACAGCCCACAAGTGCACATGCAATGGAAGATTATTTGTCTTCTACATCAGGGACTCTGGGTTATAAAGAAACTGATCAGAAGGTATTGGGAATTTTTCCAACTTCCCAAGTGCCTCTGGTAATTTCCTTACCAGCACAAGGAATCTTCACAAGGGACTCTGGCTACTTCCCTATATCTCAGGTACTTTTAGGATCTTTGCCATCTGATCGGAGGCATCTGGGAATTTCCTTATCTTCAAAAGGAACTTAGGATTTAGTCCATATTCCCATTGGGTCATTTCCGATCTGCCCAAGGTTCTCTAAAACTGTTCATGTTTGAACAAGGGACTATAGAAACTGTCTCATCTGCTCAAAAGTCTTTGATACATCCAACTTCTTACCAGGTAGTTATGAATTTTTTTTTAATCAGTCAGATTCTATTTTAATTATCAAATTAGCAGAACTTTACAGTATATGCATGATGTTAATAGACATAAAGATCAGAAAGATACCCATTTCCCAGTAAGTATTAAACAAAAAGTGGCATAAATAAATATGTAGAACAGATGCCATGGAACTGAAACCTTCTGAAATAAAAAACATAATTATCTAAGTTAAGTTAAAATTTTATTTTGCTGATTTTTAATTTAAATTATTTTTCTTTCTTTTTTTTTTAGAGTATTTTCGTTTAATAATCGGACTTTCTTTTTTTTCTTTTTTTATTATTATTATTATTTTCTTTATTTACATTTCAAATGCTATCCCGAAAGTTTCCTATACCCTCCCCCCACCTCTGCTCCCCTACCCACCCACTCCCACTACTTGGCCCAGGCCTTGCCTTCTGCTGGGTCATATAAAGTTTGCAAGACCAAGGGGCCTCTCTACCCAATGATGGCTGATTAGGCCATCTTCTGCTACATATGCAGCTAGAGACACAAACTCAGGGGGTACTGGTTAGTTCATATTGTTGTTCCACCTACAGGGTTGCAGCCCCCTTAAGGTCCTTGGGTACTTTCTCTAGCTCCTCCATTGGCGACTGCTTGTGGACGTTGTACATCGTGGTGCGGAGCCTAGTGCGCACCACGATGTACAACGTCCACAAGCAGTATGACCATAGTGGAGCATGTGTCCTTATTACCAGTTGGAAGATCTTCTGGGTATATGCCCAGAAGAGGTATTGCTGGGTCCTCCGGTAGTACTATGTCCAATTTTCTGAGGAACCGCCAGACTGATTTCCAGAGTGGTTGTACAAGTTTACAATCCCACCAGCAATGGAGGAGTGTTCCTATTTCTCCACAACCTCGCCAGCATCTGCTGTCACCTGAATTTTTAATCTTAGCCATTCTGACTGGTGTGAGATGGAATCTCAGGGTTGTTTTGATTTGCATTTCCCAGATGGCTAAGGATGTTGAACATTTTTTCAGGTGTTTCTCAACCATTTGATATTCTTCAGTTGTGAATTCTTTATTTAGCTCTGTACCCCATTTTTAATGGGGTTTTTTGAGTTTCTGGAGTCCAGTTTCTTGAGCTCTTTGTATATATTGGATATTAGTCCTCTATCAGATTTAGGATTGGTAAAAATCCTTTCCCAAACTGTTGGTGGCCTTTTTGTCTTGTGGACAGTGTCTTTTGCCTTACAGAAACTTTGCAATTTTATGAGGTCCCATTTGTCAATTCTTGATTTTACAGCACAAGCCATTGGTGTTCTGTTGAGGAATTTTTTCCCTGTGCCCATATCTTCGAGGTTTTTCCCCACTTTCTCCTCTATCAATTTCACTGTCTCTGGTTTTATGTGGAGGTCTTTGATCCACTTAGACTTGAGCTTTGTACAAGGAGATAAGAATGGATCTATTCTCATTCTTCTACATGATAGCCGCCAGTTGTGCCAGCACCATTTGTTGAAAATGCTGTCTTTTTTCCACTGGATGGTTTTAGCCCCCTTGTCANAAATCAAGTGACCATAGGTGGGTGGATTCATTTCTGTATCTTCAATTCTATTCCATTGATCTACTTGTCTGTCGCTGTACCAGTACCATGCTGGGGAGAGATGGCTCAGCCGTTAAAGTCTAGGCTCACAACCATAAAATATAAGAGTTATGAAATTTTTAACATTCACCCAGCATGATGTACAATGTTCACTGTTTTCCTCAAGGCCTACTAGACCTTTCAAAACTAGCCAGAAGTAGCAAGAATCATTTTTGTCTTCACCAGCAGATGTGTGACATTGCTAATCTGCACTAGGTGCTCAGGAGCATCCTCTATATACTCCAGAGTTTCAAGGACCTTTGCTATCCTCCAAAGAGCCCAAAGTAATTTTTAGGGCTGCAGAGGGATGTTTGCCTGGGGAATGTTCTTTGTTCTCCAACCAAGGGAGTCGAGAAACTTTGCCAAATTTTGCAGGGATTTGGGGACAATACAAAATGAATCAGAGTACTATGATGCCTTTGTCATGTGACAGGGTCTGTGTGGAATCTTCTCAATCTGCTCCAGGGAAAACAGCAGCTTTGGCACTATCACCTCCAGAACCTGGTATGCATTCATCTTTTATCCAATGCAGTGCAGAAACTTTTCTATCTGGCCAAAGGTAGCACCTTTGCAATCATCCCAGAGTCTTCTGAAACTTTCTATCTCAGCTCAGGCAATGATGTGTACATCATACTCTGTTGAGGGAGCTCTACTGCATTCAGCACCTTTCCTAAAAGTTTCAGAAACAAGAAAATTATCCATTTACCCAAGGTATCTCAGGCACTTCCTGATCTGCTGCAGGGCTTCTGTAACTTTCTGCATCACCACAAATGATTGCATTATCTTCTCAATCTGGTCAAGGTGTTGTCAGACCTTTCCTATATGTAAAGGTACTCTGAAAATGTCCAAGTCTAACCAAGAAACTCCAGAATCTTCCTGATCTACTAAGGGAACTGGTGGGCATTTCATGCCTGTATAAACCACAATGGGACAGTTCACATCTTCAAAACTGAGTGCCAGAACTTTGCCACCAAATCCGGGACCCCTGGGGTATACCCCAAATCCTCAGTTACTCTGAGTTATTTTTGGCATCTGATCAAAAGCCTCTGGGAATTTCCTTATCTGCACAAGGATCTCTAGGATGTTGGTCATCTTCCTATCAGCATTGGGACATTCCTGATCTGCCAAGGGTCTCTAAAACTTCCTGTCTCTGAACAAGGAACTATAAAAATTGTTTCATCTGCTCAAAAGATGTTGACACATCCAATTTCATGTGAAGCAGCAATGAAATTTTCTCCATCTGCCCAACATTTTATGCAATGTTCACCATCTTCCCCAAGAGTCACTGGACATTTACTACCTAGCCAGAAATCTCAAGAATCCTTTTTGTCTTCATCAGCAGATGCAGTACCTTTCCTATCTCTACTATTTGCTCAGGATCCTCCTCTTTCTACTCCAGGGTTTCAAGGACACTCATTATCCTTACAAAAGCCAAAGGAACTAACCAGGGACAGAGAGGGATCCTTGCCTGTGCAAAGTTCTTAGTTCTCCAACCAAAGGGGTCTAGAAATTTAAGCATATTTCACAGATTTTGGGACAGTACAAACACACCCAGAGTACCTTGGGACATTTGCCACTTGTGAGGTAGGATGTGGAATCATCTTTCCACAGAAGGGTAGCAGAAAATTCTCTTCTGCTCACAGATAAATTGGATATGCTTCCACCTACCCAAAGAAGTCTGAGAGTATCCTCTTTTACTGAAGTTGTTCTTTTTAGACTTTTCCCTCTTCCCAAGTATACCTCAACTATTCCTCTTCTGACCAAGATGATCTCAGACCTGACCAAGATGATCTCAGACCTGCCTGTTCTAATAGATGCCTACAGTCTATCAATGCTAAAGCATTCTCAGACCTTCCAAATATGCTTCTGTGGGAGTGGACTTACTAGATCTATGTAAATGTACCTCAGATCCTTCATTGTGAACAAAGGGATTCCAATTTCCTGCTCTGATTTACCAGGGGTCTCAGGTCTCCTTTTGACCAAGTAGTCTTCAAAGATGCCTTTCTGACCAGTGAGGTCATATAGTCCTCCTCTGATGCAGAGACTTCAGATGGTCCCCACCTAAACTTTATGTACTAGAATATTTCAATTCACCTGAAGGGACCACAAGCCCACCCATGCTTAAAGTACCAGAGCCTAAACATAGCAAGTAGGGCCCAGAACTAATCACTGCCTCAAGGAAGAAAGCAAAATGATATGTTCCCCATTGTTCATAGCCAGACCTAGCAGCTGAACATATGCTTGACAAGGAGAACCAGCATGGGACTGCCATCCAGAATTTTTGATGAATACTCGGATTCTTGCCTGGTATGGCACCACATTCACTACAGTGGACAGATGCTTTAGTCTCTGATGAGGAACTGGAAACTGAAAAGTCAGTAGCTGTTAATGTGCTCCACTGCATGAGGTGGGCTGGGACATTGATCTCATGTCAAGGAAAGAATCCGAAAATGTCCAACTCTATCCCAAACCAAACATGCTAGTTTAACTCTATAAAGGGGTCACAGATTTCTACTCTTTCCCCACAAAAGCCTTCAAATATTCCCCTCTGGCCCTGGGGGTCTGTATTTTCTCCAAGGCTCTTGAGATCTCATTTTTTCCCCATAACCTATAGAAAGACTCAGATCTCTCTCCTCTGACCCACTGATCCCTAGTATTATGTCTCTGACTAGGGTTGGGGCATTCAGGGTCTGAATAGGAGGCCTTCAGTACTGCCTACATAATGGGTTTCTCCCATTAGTTAGATCTTCCAACTCCACCTTCTGGCCAAGTGGGCTTCAGATAGTCCTTTCTTAATATGTGGGGTCTCTATACTAGCATCTTTGTCCAAAGGATCTCTGCTTTTACCTTCCAGCAAAGCATGTGTCCTACTTTTCTCAAAGAGATGTCATATTTACACAATGTGTACAAAGAGGCCTTGTGCGTTCTTCTATTCATCAATATAACATTCCTCACCTCATGTTTGAGGTCTACAGATCAGCAAGGAGAGGCTGGAATAGCAGTCATCATCTTCAGGGTATTCATCATCAACCTTAGATCCAAGACATATATGGTTGAACACAAACCTATGGTGCTGACAGAGCAATATACACCTACCCACATACCTGGAAGTGTGTTCAGTTTGCTGTACATCCTCCTGAAGGTGCCACAGATTATATGATTACTTCTGATTTTTGTTGTTCTCTTCTTGGTATTTTTTCTTTTCTTTTAAGTTTAGAGGAGGACATCTTGATACTTTGTTGTTGAGAATTTCTTGATAGTTATTTGTTATGGTAGTCATCTACTGGCATAGAAACCAGCAACCTACTCCTTAAATATTTCACATTTTTGACTCTATTAAGAAATCATAATTATGCATATCTTTTTCCTATTGTTTCAAAGATATAAAAATATGTAATTCTATTTTGCAAATGTTACCACTTTAATCAATATTCACATGAATATATATTTATGTACAAACCCTTTCCTGTGGTGTGCTGTTTTCCACCTGAGGTCAATTTCATTCAAAGTCATTTGGAAGGTCCTGTCTTACTGATGTGTCTTAAAATGATATATCTTAGAGCTAAGAGTGTATGACTAATAGCAGCAGCAGCACAAAGACCTTTTGTAGCATTGCTATCTACTGGATTATAAGTATCAGTTAGTACACATTAACAACTAAAGCAATAACAAAGTATGAGGAAGCGTTTTCAGGGTACAATTACTAAAAGTGGCCAGTAACAAAGAAAAGTGTGGTTACTCATCAATCTTTATACATCCAGTTGGCATTTAGAAGAAAATGTAGTGTTTTATATGTATAATTATAGATTACTTAGTTCGAATATACCAACCTTATTATGTCTTTTTTTTTTTTCTTTTTTGGTTTTTTAGAGACAGAGTTTCTCTGTGTAGCTCTGGCTGTCCTGGAACTCACTCTGTAGACCAGGTTGGCCTCAACTCAGAAATCTGCCTGCCTTTGCCTCCCAAGTGCTGGGATTAAAGACATGTGTTACCACGCCTGGCTCCTTATTATGTCTTAACTGGTCATAATAAACTACATTTAGTGTGGGTGAGTGAAATTAAAAAAGCATCATATTTTTAGGATTTAGTTTATCATTACATCTGTATGTCTGTCTAGCATGCATGCATGCATGTGTATATGTATAAATATATGTATATGTATTGTGTATGTATGTATCTATCTCTCTGTCATCTATCTAATCTAACTAGTGTGTTGGTGGAGGGTACATGACATACATATTGAAGTGAGAAGAACATGCTGTGATGTCTTTTGCTCTATCATGTGCATCTTGGGGATTATTTGGTGTTGCTGCAATTATCACTGAGCTATCTCATCAATTCTCATGCTGTGTTTGTTGTAAAGCTGACTTAAAGGATCACTTAAACTTTTATTTCCCAAGTGTACAGGTCATCATCACTATTACCTGTGGTTCATTGAATGGAATACTTAAATTCATATGGAAAATATTTGATCCAAAATGATGTAGTTTGGAAAGTAGGGCCTAATAGGAGGGGAGAGTGCTGTGAAGACAGCTCCCAGGAATGAATTATTACTATCATCAGTGGCATGGGTTCTGTTAAGGTATGATTGCCCCTCTGGTTTTCTGTTCCACTCTCTTGCTTTTCTGGTTTCTGTAACAGCCTTTGCCAGGATGCTGGCTTCTAACTCTTGTTTTAAATATTTTTATTAAGTCTGTTTTCGAACAAGTTTTGTACCTATAAATAGTCCATACTGACCACCTCACCCTCTAGCTCCCTAAGGCACCCCATCCCTCCATCCTCCCCATGATCCTGTAACAAATTCATAGTTATCATTGTTTTGTGACCCAATCAAATAAACCAGTGCTTTCAGTGTGACCTTAAGTTTGTAGATACCTGCATGAGCCTGCTGGGCTCAGCAGTGGGTACAACAACTGAAGACAATGGTTTCCCTTACCCAGAATCCATCAATCCCAACATTTCAGAAGTAAAATATGCGGTCCCAGGAGCTCCTCGGCCAGGCTTAAATTATTATTGGTACTTGTTTTGTATGATCTCAGGACAGTAGCTAGAGTTGTGAGTTAGTAAATTCAATTTCTGGAGACTAGAGAATGGTTTTTTTGTCACCTCTCACTATATCTTCTGGTATTTTTACACACTTCGTACTCCTTCTTCTGTAATATTCCCTGACATTCAGAAATAAGCCAAGTATCTTAGCTTTTTCTCTGTATCTTGTATAGCATTTTCTTATTAAGAAAGACTTTCTGATGACAATTAGTCCTTTCAGATAATGTCTGGGAGCAGCTTTCTTCTAGAATACAAGCACAGACACTTAGAAAGCAATTTGCTTATATCAGAACTGACATAGGCCTTGTTGTGGACTAGATGAGTATATGGGCATTGAGACCATGTGGAACAATCATGAGGTGAAAGAACTGAGGCAGAACAAGATAGGAGAGGGTTGGCAGGTGGAGCCCTTGAAAGGGTAGCAAACTTGCTAGGGAACATGAACCTCTTGGGAGACAGAAGGAGCAGGTCTGGTTGGAGTCTTAGAAGAGATGGACAGAACTCACTGGGGCAAAGACACTATGTGTAGCTATGAGAAGAAACTATACCTGTAACTTGATAGCCATGGTCTTGATAGTAAGGGTGCAACTATTCAGGACTTAGGGACTGCTGGATGCTTTGCAGAATCCCTCAAGTAGAAGGGAAGCCAAGAAGACCAGGGTCCTTGTGGGGATAATGCAGTCACCAGGGCATAGGGAGCCCAATATCCATGATATAGATATTTCATACTATTAACAAGATGTGGCAGATGAGGTATAAGCAATATGCCAAGATAGTCAGAAACCTTGGGACAAAAGGCTACAAAAATTTCTGATTTTTCTCACTATAGTTGTCAAATTTTTATTCTTTTTTTTTTCTATTAACAAAACTGACAAGTCAGACTTTACTATCTTTTTTTCTCTATCATTTTTATTGATTGTCCCCTTATTTAAAATTTTGTGGCTTTTTAAAAAAAAATTCTTTTTTTCCACTTCTTTTTTTATTAAATATTTTCTTCATTTACATTTCAAATGTTATCCCCAAAGTTCACTATACCCTCCCCTCACACTGTTCCCCAACTGACCCACTCCCGCTTCCTGGCCCTGGCATTCAAAATGTGGATACTTCATTCCTTCTTAGAATGGGGAACAAAACACCCATGGAAGGCGTTACAGAGACAAAGTTCAGAACTGAGACAGTAGAAAAGACCATCCAGAGACTGCCCCACCTGGGGATCCATCCCATATACAACCACTAAACCCAGACACTATTGCATATTACCAGCAAGATTTTGCTGACAGGACCCTGATATAACTCTCTCTTGTGAGGCTATGCCAGTGCCTGGCAAATACAGAAATTAATGTTCACAGTCATCTATTTGATGGAACACAGGGCCCCTAAAGAAGGAGCTAGAGAAAGTAACCAAGGAGCTAAAGGGATCGGCAACCCTAGAGGAGGATCAACAATATGAACTAACCATTACCCCACGGAACTGTGTCTCTAGTTGCATATGTAGCAGAGGATGGCCTAGTCTGCCATCAATGGGAGGAGAGGCCCTTGGTCTTGCAAAGTTTTATTCTTATTCGAGACTTATACTTAAACCCTTTACCTAGGACCTCAGAATTTCACAATGTGACAGGCTTCAAAGCTTTCCAAAATGAAGCAAAAGACCTTAGGACTATTTCTTTTTAAAAATTTTTCTATTAGTTATTTTGTTTATTTATATTTCAAATGTTATCCCACTTCCTAGTTTCCTCTCTGAGAAACCCCCATCCCAGACCCTACCCCTACCTCCACAAGGGTATTCCCCACCCACAAACCAACTCCTGCCCCCCCACCCTGGCATTTCCCTACACTGGAAATCAAACCTTCCCAAGACCAAGGGCCTTCCCTCCCTTTGATGCCAGACAAGGCCATCCTCTGCTACATATGCAGCTAGAGCCATGGGTCCCTCCATGTGTATTTTTTGGTTGGTAGTTTACTCCCTGGGAGCTCTGGGGGGTCTGGTGGGTTGATAATATTGTTCTTTCTATGAAGTTGAAAACCCCTTAAGCTCCTTCATTCCTTCCCCTAACTCCTCCATTGGAGTCCCTCTGCTCAGTCTGATGGTTGGCTGTGAGCATCTGCCTCTGTATTTGTCAGGATCTAGCAGAGCCTATCAGGGGCAGCTATATCAGGCTCCTGTCAGGAAGAGTTTCTTGACATCAGCAATAGTGTCTGGGTTTGGTGGGTGCATATCTGATAGATCCCCATGTAGGGCAGTCTCTGTGTGTTCTCTCCTTCAGTCTCTGCTCCACTCTTTGTCCATGTATTTCTTTTAGACAGGAATAATTCTTGGTTAAAATTTTGAGAAGGGTGGTTGGTCCCATACCTCATCTGGGAACTGTGCCTAAGCTCTGGATATGATCTTGACAGGTTCTCTCTCCCCTTTGTTGGATATTTCAGCTAATACCATCCCTGTTAGATCTTGGGAGCCTCTTGCTTTTCTTCCATCTGGGACTTTCTAGTGGCTACCCCCAGTTCCCCATCCCCCATTGCTATAAGCCTCTGCTCAATCTCCCATGTCCCCTCCTATACTTGATCCTGCCCCCCTATTTTTCCTCTTCCCCTTCTTTCTTCCTCCCAAGTCCTGCCAACCCTCTACCTCTCATGATTATTTTGTTCCCCCTTCTATGTAGGACTGAGAACCCATACTTTGACCTTCCTTCTTCTTGACCTTCGTATGGTCTGTAAGTTGTATCATGTGTATTCTAAGCTTTTTTCCTAATATCCACTCATAAGTGAGTAAATAGCATGTGTGCTGTTTTGTTACTGGGTTACCTCACTCAGGATGTTTTCTGAATTTCATGAAGCATTGTTTTCAATAGCTGAGTAGTACTTCATTGTGTAAATGTACCACATTTTCTGTATCCATTCCTCTGTTGATGGACATTTGGGTTCTTTCCAGCTTCTGGCTATTATAAATAAGGCTGCTATGAACATAGTGGAGCATGTGTCCTTGTTATATGATGGAGCAACTTTTGGGTATATGCTCAGGAGTGGACTTGGAATGAACTTTTGAAACCTAAAAGCCCAACCACAGTGGCATACTTCTTCCAATAAGGCCATACTTTCTAATCCTTTCAATAGTATCATTCCTTTGTGACCAAGAATTCAAATTATGATCCTGTGGGGGCATTCTCATTTAAACCACCACAAGCAGCATGTCCTAAACATGAGAGCATTTTCCTAACACAGCCTATTGTGTCCCCTCTTCTGCTGCCTCAATAGGACTACCTCAAGTGGTACTGAGCATTTGTAGCATCAGGCTATCCTTGGACAATGTTTTCTGCTAGTGGGCCATCTTCTGAAACTGTCCACCAGATGGCTCCCCATTAGTTTTGTGCTCCTGCATTACTTCAGTCTTAGCCTGTATAATTTTAAAATCACCTCAGTATCCAGCTGGGCTAAAGTGAAAAATAATGAGTGCTCTGTGCAGGCATAGGGCCCATTGATCTCGGCAGGAATTGAGGGTACAACCTAACTATTAATTCTACATGTGATGAAGCCTAGGGGCTTATTCAATGAACCTCTGTGGTGGAACATCCATAAAAGAAGGAGCCACTTCAAACTCGAGCAGGGCATGATAATGTACTTTACCTGGTATTCTCTCATAAAGTATGGTGCCTACTGGCTTATTCAGCGAGCCCTTCCTGCAACAGCCCTCCCCGACCCAGAAGCCCAATCTATTCCAGCTCAAGAAGGATCCACCACAGGTATAAGCAGGGAATATGGACACATAATGGGACATCACAGATTCCATATAAGGGTTCATAACTCATAAGGTAATGTCCACAAATCAGCAGTCCCAATGTGCATGGCCAAAGTGCAGGTTCATGTTCAATGAACCTAGGAGGTGGCACCTACGTGTAGGAAGGAACTAGATCAGATTACAACATGTTGTAAGGGTCCAAAATGAAATGTTCCTAGTAGCTGGGATCACAAGTTTGAACAAACTGGTTGGCATCCACCCTGAGCCAATATACATGGCCCTAGTTCTGATACGTATTAAGTACGCTCACCAAAGAGTGTCTGATTCCTTCTGTTCCTTTCTGTGCTTCTAGTATGGAAGAATGGAGACTTGGTCCATTTACTTCTTTAAGTATTTGGATTGGACTAAAGAATTTTACAAATGAAATCTGTTTGAAAACTGTATGTGTACAAACAGGTTTAAAATGAATGAAAATTAAAGTACAGGAAGTATTTTTCATTACAAATTATTGTTTTTATGACCAATATGTTTGGAGGCTTTCTGGCTATTGGTGGTGGAAGGAGTTGAAGAAATAACTATACTGCATGAATTCCCTTATTTGTGATCTCTTGGTAGAATCTGGATATCAGATTCTGGTCTTAGGACTAAATTAACTTTACATCCTTCAGAGTCAAGAACATCTTGCAAAATGAAATCTCCCATGTCATTTTAGCAAGTTTTGGCATTTCAGTCTAATGAAATAGTACTTGCTGTGTTATTTTTTAATGGTAATTACAATTTATATTTGCTGTTATTTTCATAATGATGATCAATATGATGGCTATTATTGGTTTTCAACTTAACTATATCTATAATTAATTGAAACCAAAGTGGTTGGGTACAACTTGAAGGAATTTTCTTAATTAAATCATTTGAAATGGGAAGACCCATCCTAAATCGAAACCTTTTGAGATGGAAAATACCACCTTAAATATGGGCCACACATTCTGGTGTCAGTCTCCACGAGGACATGGAAGAAGGACAGGACACCTTTGCTCTTTGCCTGCTTGCCCTTAACTCTTCCTGGCAAGTTCATTCCTGCACTGGTATTAGAGTCTCTTTGTTCAGAATTTTGAAATATTCTAAAGACCAGCTAAAATATTTAGCCTCAAAAATGGAGTTAATTACAGTTGAGGAAGACACCCTACTTGTGTTCCACAGTTATATGTGCATACACACCACACAGACACACACACACACACACACACACACACACACACACACACACACACCACAGATAATTTTTTAATTCTTTAACAATAATCTGGGTTTAAATTTTTCTATGAAGAAACATTTGGAGTGTGTTAGACCTAGAAGCAGGGATAATGGAAAACATTTACAGTAATGGAGATGAGAAGAGATGTCAGGGTAAATTCTAAACATTACAGTAATATGGAAAAATAGATGAATTCATGCAGTATTTAGGAAGTGCACTACATAAAATTTTGTACTTGTGGTTGCAGAAGACAGAAGATTCATGAATGACACCTAATTTTCCTAAACATAAAATCACCATTTAAAATTGCAGGTCCTCTAAGTGGTTACCTAAAGCAAATGCATCAGAATTTCCAAGATTTTTTTTCTTACTTAAATAGTTTAGTGTGTGTGTGCTTGTTTATAAGTGCATGTTATGTACGTACTAAATTCATAGAGCTTGTCACAAACTTATATAGAAAATTCTGATGGGCTACTTTTAAGTATAATATATGTAAATAATATTTGTAGGATATGATGTGTTATCTTGTTTATGACTTTAAACAGAGAATATCTAAAGTTGTAACTCAGTGTGGCTGCTATGTGTTGATGGTATATTGCCTTTTTAAGATTAAAAAAAAGTATCTTTGATTCTAGTTTGTGGGATTTTCTACTTATTCATACTTGATATTGGATTCTATGAAATATTTTATTTGCACATACTAGTTAAGTTTGTTTTTTAATTTTTCTTTGTTAATATGTTCAGTCACATTGACACATTCAGTTGTTAAGCCATCCAAGTAGCTCTCCTTTAATGATTGTTTTCAAAACCACAACTTCTTGAGTATATCGATTTTCTTGTTACAATTTTTATATACACTTAAAAAGAAATTGGTCTGCTTTTATTGACTTTATCTGCTTTATACGTAGATATTTCAAGACAATTAAATGGTTTATTAACATTTAGTTGCCCGTCTGCCCAGTCCTTTATGCTGGGACAGCCTGCTAGCTAGCCTGCTTCCCTAAAGACACCATATCCTGAGGCATCCCAGAAGATCTGCTGTATTCAGAACATTTAGAAAGAACCCTCATGAAGTCCCACAGCTGCCACAGGGAACCCAGTGGTCTCGGGGACCCATCACCTCCCAAAGCCTCCCCCAGCTGAATACCATTCCCCTTCTGCCCAGTCCTGTTTTCTGGGACAGACAGCTAGCTAGTCTGATCCCCTGAAGATACCATATTCTGAGGCATCCCAGAAGACCCAGTGCACTCAGGGCATTTGATATCACATCCTGAGGTATCCCAGGATCCACAGCATTCAAGGTAACTAACACCACAGACTGAAGGCATCCCAGGAGATCCTCTGCACACAGGGCAACTGAGCAACTGATCACCAACTTGTCTGTTTCCCTGAAGACACCACAGCTTGAAGGCATCCCAGAAGCTCCTCTGTACACAGGGCACCTGGGCAACCAACACTACTATCTGAAGACCTCCCAGCAGCTCTGTAACATGAAGGACAACAGACCCAACAGCCTTTCATAGAAGTAAACTTCCCCAACATAAAGAAAGAGATGGCCACAAAGGTACAAGAAGTTTATAGAACTCCAAATAAATGGGACCAGAAAAGAAAATCCTAACATCACACAATAATCAAAGCACTAAATGCACAGAACAAAGAAAGAATATTAAAAGATGCAAGGGGTAATGGCCAAGTAACATACAAAGGTAGACCTATCAGAATTACACCAGACTTCTCAACAGAGACCGTGAAAGCCAGAAGAACCTGGTCAGAGGTCAGGCAGACACTAAGAGAACATAAATGCCAACCCAGGCTACTATACCCAGCAAAACTTTCAATCAACATAGTTGGAGAAAACAAAATATTCCAGGAAAAATTCAAACAGTATCTATCTACTAATTCAGCCCTACAGAAGATCCTAGAAGAAAAACTCCAACACAAGAAAGGTACCTACACCAAAGAAAAGACAAGATATTAAGTATGTCACAACAAACCCAAAAGGTGAGAACCACAAGCACATAAAGCCAGCAGCAAAAACAAACATAACAGGAACCAACAGTCAAAACAAACATAACAGGAACCAACAGTCATCTCTCTTTAATATCGCTCAATATTAATGGACTCAACTCATCTATAAAAAGATGCAAGCTAACAGACTGGATATTCAAACAATATCCAGCATTTTGTGCATACAAGAAATATACCTCAATCACAATGAAAGACACTATCTTAGAGTAAAAGGATGTAAAAAGGTCTTCCAAGTAAATGACCCAAAGAAACAAGCTGAAGTTGCCATCCTAATATCCAATAATATAGACTTTCAACCAAAAGTTATCAAGTGTCATGAGGAAGGACACTTCATATTAATCAAAGGAAAAACCCAAGATGAACTCTCAATTCTGAACATCTATGCCCCAAATGCAAGGGCAACCACATTCATAAAAGAAACTTTGCTAAAGCTCAAAACACACATCAAACCCCAAATAATAATAGTGGGAGACTTCATCACCCCACTTTCACCAATGGACAGGTCATTGAAAAGGAAACTAAACAGAGACATAGTGAAACTAAGAAAAGTTATGAACCAAATGTATTTAACAGGTATATACAGATCATTTCACCCTTAAAGAAAAGAATCCACCTTCTTCTCAGCACCTCATGGTACCTTCTTCAAAATCAACCATATAATAGATCACAAAACAACCCTCAACTGATACAAGAAGAAGGAAATGATCCCATGCATCCTATAAGATCACCATTGCTAAGGATGGTCTTCAATAGCAACAAAACAACAGAAAGCCCACATACATGTAGAAACTGAACAACTCTCTACTCAATAATAATTTGAGCAGAAAGAAGTTGAAGACTTCCTGGAACTTAATGAAAATGTTGACATATCCAAACTTATTGGACACGATGAAAGCAATGCTATGATGAAAATTTATAGCACTAAGTGCCCTGGTAAAGAAACTGGAGAGACCTTACACTAACAACCTAACAGCACACCTGAGAGCTCTAGAACAAAAAGAAGCAAACACACCTAAGAGTAGAACTTCAGGCCAATCTCAATTATGAATATGAATGCAAAAATACTCAATAAAAATCTTGCAAACCAAATCTAAGAAAACATCAAAACCACAATGCCTAAGGTAGGCTTCAGCCCAGGAATGCAAGATTGGTTCAATATACAAAAATCTATTAACATAATCTACTACATAAACTTAAAGGGAAAAAAAATTACATGATCATCTCCTTAGATGCAGAAGAAGCATTTGGCAAGATACAACATGCCTTCATGTTAAAAGTATTAGAGAGATCAGGAATTCAAGGCACATACCTAAACATAATAAAAGCAATTTACTGAAAACCAATGGTCAATATCAAATTAAATTGAGATATACTTGAAGCAATCCCACTGAAATTGGGAACAAGACAAGGATGCCCACTCTCTCCACATCTATTCAAGATAGTACTCAAAATGCTAGCTAGAACAATAAGACAACAAAAAGAGATCAAGGGGATACAAATGGGCAAAAAAGAAGTAAAAGTATCACTATTTGCAGATGATATGATAGTATACATAAGCAACCCCAAAAATACTGCCAGAGAACTTCTCCAGCTGATAAACAACTTCAGCAAAGTGACCGGATATAAAGTTAACTCAAATCAGTAATAAACAGACTGAGAAAAAAATTAGGGAAACATCTTCTTTCACAATAGCCTCAAATAATATAAAATATCCTGGGGTAACTCTAACCAAACAAGTGAAAGATCTGTCTCTCAAGAAAGACATCGAAAGAAGATCCCAGAAAATGGAGAGATAGTCCATGCTCATGGATTGGAAGAATTAACATAGAAAAAATGGCCATTCTACCAAAGGCAATCTATAGATTCAATGCAATCTCCATCAAAATCCAAACACAATTCTTCAAATACATGGAAAATACAATTCTCAAATTCACCTGGAAAGACAAAAAAACCAGAATAGCAAAAACAATTATTAACAATAAGGAATGGCCAGAGGAATCACTATCTCAGACCTCAAGCTCTATTACAGAGCAGTAGTGACAAAAACTGCATGGAATTGGTACAGAGACAGACAGGTTGATCTGTGGAATAGAGATGAAGACCCAGAAATAAAACCACATACTTAATGTTATTTGATCTTTGACAAAGAAGCCAAAAATATGCAATGGAAAAAGAAAACATCTTTAATAAATGGTGCTGGTCTAACTGGCTGTCTCTATGTAGAAAAAATGAAAATAGACACATATTAGTCACCTTGCTCAAAGCTCAAGTCCAAGTGGATCAAGAATCTCAACATGAAACCAGATACACTCAATCTAATAGAAGAGAAAGTGGAAAGAGCCTTGAACTCATTGGCACAGAGAGAAATTTCCTAAACAGAACACCAATGGCTCATACTCTAAGATCAATAATTGATAAATGGGACCTCATGAAACTGGAAAGCTTCAATAAGGCAAAGGACATAGTCCATGAGACTAATTGGCAATCTACAGATTGGGAAAACATCTTCAATAACCCCACATCTGATAGAGGGCTAATATCCAAAATATATAAAGAACTCAAGAAGATAATCACCAAGAAACCAAACAACACAATCAACAAATGGGGTATAGAACTAAACTGAGAATTTAAAACAGAGGTATCTCAAATGGCTGAGAAGCATCTAGAGAAATGTTCAAAGTCCTTACTGACTAGAGAAATGAAAATCAAAACGACACTGAGATTCCACCTTACATCAATCAGAATGGCTAAGATCAAAACCTCAGGTTACAACACATGTTGGCAAGGATATGGAGAAAGGAACACTCCTCCATTGCTGGTGAGATTGCAAACTGGTACTGCCACTCTGAAAATCAGTCTGTAGGTTCTTCAGAAAATTGGAAATAGATATACCTGAAGACTCAGCAATATCACTCTTGGGAGTATACCCAAAAGATGTCCCACCATGCTACAAGGGCACGTGTTCAACTATGCTCATATTGGCCTTATTTGTGATAGCCAGAAGGTGGACTGGGAGGGGAATAAAATCTGGAGTGTAAGACAATATCTTGCTCAGCATGAGTGCAGGAGAGCTAGCCTTCTCCAGAGATCAGGGTGAACAGGACTACATAAAGTTTGGGGAGTAAGGATTTTGAGGATGAGTATACAGTATTGGCTGGGGCATAAAGAGGTGCTAGCTAGCATGGCATGTCCTTATAACAAAAAGGGAAAATTAACCTAAAACTTGGCCAACAGATGGAATGACCAAGGCAGAGGCTGGGCTGGTAAGGTTTAAGTGAACTGGGAAATCCAGGCCCTGAGCAAGGGGGAAGCAGTCCTATTACGACTCATCTCTAGAAGAGATTTTCAGGATTTGGACATGTCTTGACCTCTGTCTTGCTCTGGACATGTTTCCCGGATTGCAGGGTTTTCTGGCCCCTCATCACATCTCTTGCATATGTCCACAGACTCATCATTTTACTTCGATTTGCAATTAGTTTATACATCATTATTAATTTTCTTTGGGAAGTTTTCATACAACTATAAATTACTCTCCAAGTACTGCTTTTACTACCAATTTGCCATTCTGTAACAGTTCTGGGCTTGAGATATTTCTTTCTTTCTTTCTTTTTTTTTCTTTTCAAATTTTATTAGGTATTTATTTAATTTACATTTCAAATGCTATCCCCAAAGTCCCCTATACCCTCCTCCCCATGTTAACCTACCCACTCCCCCTTCTTGGCCCTGGTTTTCCCCTGTGCTGGGTCATATAAAGTTTACAAGACCGAGGGGCATCTCTTCCCAATGATGGCCGATTAGGCCATCTTCTGCTACATATGCAGCTAGAGACACGAGCTCTGGGGATACTGGTTAGTTCATATTGTTATTCCACCTATAGGGTTGCAGACCCCTTCAGCGCCTTGATTTATTTCTTTTAAAACAGAATTTAGCGGGCAGTGGTGGCACATGCCTTAAATCCCAGCACTTGGGAGGCAGAGGCAGGTGGATTTACACAGAGAAACCCCGTCTCGACAAACCAAAAAAAAAAAAAAACAAACAAACAAACAAAAAAAAAACCAAAAAAAAACAAAAACAAAAAAACAAAAACAAAACAAAACAAAAAAAACCAGAATTTAGATTACCTTACCATGATTTCTTTAGCACCTGTCACATATAATCCATTTTAATTTTATATTTTCTTCTATCAATTTTTCCTTTTAGAAAACTTTTTCTCCAATTTCTTTTGCTTTGTGTCCAGATGTTCATATTCCTTCCATTTATTTCTCTTCCACTATCTCTCCTCCTGTTTCATCTTGTGCCTACTCCTCAATTTTCATTCTGAACCATGCAATTTAATGCTAAGAAAGGAAATGAAATGTACATGATAGGGATCAGATAACTCCAAAGGAATATTAAAAACTAGAAAATATGGGCTTCAAGATGGCTTAGTGGGCAATGACATAGTAAGTTCAATCTTTTTTTTAAAGATTTATTTATTTATTATATGTAAGTACACTGTAGCTGTCTTCAGACACACCAGAAGAGGGTGTCAGATCTGATTACAGATGGTTGTGAGCCACCATGTGGTTGCTGGAATTTGAACTCAGGACCTTCGGAAGAGCAGTCAGTGCTCTTACCCACTGAGCCATCTCTCCAGCCCGTAAGTTCAATCTTGATGACATAGTAAGTTCAATTTCCCAGACTTACATGCTAGAAGGGAAAGCTTCCTACAAGCTTTTCACTCTACTCCATTTGCACACCACAGCATAATGTGCCTACATACATGTATTTGTGTGCACAATAAATAAAATCAATGTGTATAAAAACTTTTAAATAAGCCAGGACAGCCAGAGCTATGTAGTAAAACCATCTTCTGGAAAAAATAAGGAAAATAGTATCAGCAAGCAAAATATAATGCCATATTGAGGAATGATATACTGATAGGACAATGGCTAAAAGGTCAGGAGGAAAATGAGGAAAAGCATTGTAATACAAAAGAATAAGTTCAGACATTGCAAGAAACAGGAATTCATAAAGCCTCACACTATAAGGGCAAGCAAATTGATGACAATAGTGGCAGGTAGTGGTGATAAAATGGTAAAAATGTATTAATGCTTGTCCTATAATATCTGGTGTTGTAATAGCTTTCCTGTATTTTCTTGTTTGGTTGTCATGCAACACTTACAAGATTGTTAGTTATTATTCTCAGTAACACTGAACAGTGTTCTTTGAACTTCGATAAGATATAAAAAAAACTTTTTTTCCTTGGCCATGATGAAATATTGAGGAAAGAATAAAACATAAATGTACCACATTTTCTGTATCCATTCCTCTGTTGAGGGACATCTAGGTTCTTTCCAGCTTCTGGCTATTATAAATAAGGCTGCTATGAACATAGTGAAGCATGTGTCCTTATTACAAGTAGGAACATCTTCTGGGTATATGCCCAGGAGAGGTATTTCTGGGTCTTCCGGTAGTACTATGTCCAATTTTTTTAGGAGCCACAAAACTGATTTCCAGAGTGGTTGTATAAGCTTACAGTCCCAACAGCCATGGAGGAGTGTTCCTCTTTCTCCACATCTTGGCAGCATCTGCTGTCAGCTGAGATTTTGATCTTAGTCATTCTGACTGGTGTGAGGTGAAATCTCAGGGTTGTTTTGATTTGCATTTCCCTAATGATAAAAGATGTTGAACATTTTTTTCAGGTGCTTCTCAGCCATTCGATATTCCTCAGTTGAGAATTCTTTGCAAACTTTATATGACCCAGCACAAGGCAAGGCCTGGGCCAAGTAGTGGGAGTGGGTAGGTAGGGGAGCAAAGGTGGGGGGAGGGGTATAGGAAACTTTCGGGATAGCATTTGAAATGCAAATAAAGAAAATAATAAAAAAATAAAAATAAAAAAAAAAGAATTCTTTGTTTAGATTTGTACCCCATTTTTAATAGGGTTATTTGTTTTTCTAGAGTCCAAATACTTGAGTTCTTTATATATATTGGAAATTATCCCCCCTATTTATCTATTGGTAAAGATATTTTCCCAATCTGTTGGTTGTCATTTTGTCTTATTGACAGTGTCCTTTGCCTTACAAAAGCTTTGCAATTTTATGATATCCCATTTGTCAATACTTGAACTTATAGCACATTCCTGTTCTGTTCAGGAATCTTTTCCTGTGCCCATATCTTCGAAGCTCTTCCACACTGTCTCCTCTATAAGTTTCACTGTCTCTGATTTTATATGGAGTTCCTTGATCCATTTAGACCTGACCTTTGAACGAGGAAATAAAAATGGATCAATTCATTCTTCTACATGATAACCTCCACTTGAGTCAGCACCATATGTAGAAAATGCTGTCTTTTTTCCACTTGATGGTTTAAGCTCCTTTGGCAAAGATCAAGTGACCATAGGTGTATGGGTTCATTTCTGGGTCTTCAAATCAATTCCATTGATCTACCTGACTTTTGCTGTACAAGTACCATGCAGTTTGATCACAATTGCTCTGTAGTACAGTTTGAGGTCAGGCATGGTGATTCCACCAGAGGTTCTTTTATTGTTGAGACTAGTTTTTGCTATCCTAGGCTTTTTGTTATTCCAGATGAATTGGAAAATTGCGCTTTTTTAATTTTATTTTTTTATATATTATTATTTTCTTTATTTATATTTCAAATGCTATCCCGAAAGTTCCCTATACCCCCCCCTTGCTCCCCTACCCACCAACTCCCATTACTTGGCCCAGGCCTTCCCCTGTGATGGGTCATATAAACTTTACAGGACCAATGATGTTCGATTAGGCCATCATCAGCTATATAGGCAGCTAGAGACGCAAGCTCAGGGGGTACTGGTTAGTTCATATTGTTGTAGCACCTACAAGGTTGCAGCCCCCTTCAGGTCCTTGGGTACTTTCTCTAGCTCCTCCATTGGGGGCCCTGTGTTCCATCCAATAGCTGACTGTG
>NC_034613.1:14110568-14116108 GCF_900095145.1 Mus pahari | reverse complement strand
TGTAGAGAAAGGTCACTGATTTGTTTGAGTTAATTTTATATTCAGCTACTACACTGAAGCTGTAGATCAGGCTTAGGAGTTCTCTGGTGGAATTTTTAGGGTCACTTATATATACTATTATATCTTCTGCAAATAGTGATATTTTGACTTCTTCCTTTCAAATTTGTATCCCTTTGATATCCTTTTGTTGTCTAATTGTTCTGGCTAGGACTTCAAGTACTATATTGAATAGGTAGGGAGAGAGTGGGCAGCCTTTTCTACTCCCTGATTTTAGTGGGATTGCTTCCAGTTTCTTACCATTTAATTTGACATTGGCTACTGGTTTGCTGTGTTTTGCTTTCATTATGTTTAGGTATGTACCTTGAATTCCTGATATTTCCAAGACTTTTATCATGAAGGGGTGTTGGATTGTGTTGAATGTTTTTTCAGCTTCTAATGAGATGATCATATGGTTTTTGTCTTTGAGTTTGTTTATATAGTGGATTACATTAATGAATTTCCATATATTGAACTATCCCTGCATCCCTGGGATGAAGCCTACTTGATCATGATAGATGATTGTTTTGATGTGTTCTCAGATTTGGTTTCTGAGAATTTTATTTAGTATTTTTGCTTCGATATTCATAAGGGAAACTGGTCTGAAGTTCTCTTTCTTTGTTGGGTCTTTGTGTGGTTTAGGTATGAGAGTAAGTGTGGCTTCATAGAAAGAATTGGGTAGAGTACCTTCTGTTTCTATTTTGAAGAATAGTTTGAGGAGAGTTGGAATTAGGTCTTCTTTGAACTGTGCACTAAACCCGTCCTGGGCTCCTTTTGGTTGGGAGACTATTAATGACTGCTTCTATTTCTTTAGGGGAAATGGAACTGCTTAGATCATTATTAAATTTGGTACCTAGTATCTGACTAAAAATTGTCCATTTCATCCAGATTTTCCAGTTTTGTTTAATATAGCCTTTTGTAGTATGATCTGATAAAGTTTTGGTTTACCTAAGCTTCTGTTGTTATGTCTCCCTTTTCATTTCTGATTTTGTTAATTAGGATGCTGTCTCTGTGCCCTCTAGTGAGTCTGGCTAAGAGTTTATCTATCTTGTTGATTTTTTCAAAGAACCAGCTCCTGGTTTGTTTGATAATTTGTATACTTCTTTTTGTTTACACTTGGTTGATTTCAGCCCTAAGTTAGATTATTTCCTGATGTGTACTCCTCTTGGGTGAATATGCTTCCTTTTGTTCTAGAGCTTTTAGGTGTGCTGTCAAGCTGCTAGTGTCTACTCTTTCTAGTTTCTTTTTGGTGGCACTCAGAGCTATGAGTTTTTCTCTTAGGACTGCTTTCATTGTGTCCCATAGGATTGTGTATGTTGTGGCTTCATTTTCATTAAACTCTAAAAAGTCTTTAATTTCTTTCTTTATTTCTTCCTTGATCAAGTTATCATTGATTAGAGTGTCATGTAGCTTCCATATGTATGTGGGTTTTCTATTATTTATGTTGTTATTGAAGTTCAGCCTTAGTCTGTGATGATCTGATTGGATGCATGGGATTTTAATATTTTAAATTTTTGTATCATATTTTAATATTTTGTATCTGTTGAGGCCTGTTTTGTGACCAATTATATGGTCAGTTTTGGAGAAGGTACCATGAGGTGCTGAGAAGAAGGTATATTCTTTTGTTTTACCATGAAATGTTCTATAGGTATCTGTTAAATCCATTTGTTTCATAACTTCTGTTAGTTTCACTGTGTCTCTGTTTAGTTTCTGTTTCCAGGATCTGTCCATTGCTGAGAGTGGGATGTTGAAGTCCCCCACTATTATTGTGTGAGGTATAATATGTGCTTTGAGTTTTAGCAAAGTTTCTTTAATGAATGTGGCTGCCCCTGCATTTGTAGCATAGATGTTCAGAATTGATAGTTCATCTTGGAAGACTTTACCTTTGATGAGTAAGAAGTATACCTCCTTATGGAGTACTACACAGCTATTAAAAATGATGAATTTATTAAATTCTTGGGCAAAAGGATGGATCTAAAGAATATCATCCTAAGTGACGTAATCCAATCACAAAAGAATACACATGATATGCATTCACTGATAAGTGGATATTAGCCCAGAAGCTCAGAATCCTTCTTAGAAGGAGGAAAATAATACCCATGGAAGTAGTTACAGAGACAAAGTTCGGAGCTGAGACTGAAGGAACAACCATCCAGAGGCTGCCACACTTGGGGATCCATCCCATAAGCAACCACCAAACCCAGATACTATGGTACGTGCCAACAAGAGCTTGCTGATAAGAATCTGATATAGCTGTCTCCTGAGAGGCTCTGCCAGGACCTGGCAAATACAGAAGTGGATGTTCACAGTCATCCATTGGACAGAGCACAAGGTCCCCAATGAAGGAACTAGAGAAAGTACCCAGGCACCTGAAGGGGTCTGAAGCCCCATAGGAGGAACATCAATATGAACTAACCAGTACCCCCAGAGCTCCTTGGAACTATACCACCAATCAAAGAAAACACATGGTGGGAGTGGTGGCTCTAGCTGCATATATAGCAGAGGATGGCCTAGACGGTCATCAATGGGAGGAGAGGCCCTAGGTTCTGTGAAGGTTCTATGATACAGTATAGGGTAAGGCCAGGGCCAGGAATGGGAGTGGGTGGGTTGGGGAGCAGGGGGAGGGGGAGAGGGAATGGATAGGGGATTTTTGGAGGGGAAACTAGGAGAGGGGATACATTGGAAATGTAAATAAAGAAAATATCTAAAAAGAAATAAGGTCCCAGATTAAAAAAAGAATAAAAATTAAAATGATAATAAAAAGAATAAAGAGAAAAATTTAAGTGGAGATAATTAAGTGTATATTATTATTTCTTTTAGTATTTTAAACAGGAAAGTTCATAAGTTTTTAAATTAATACACAGAATCATGACACTTTTCTTTTGTGTTCCCATATTATTTAAGATGATAGAGAACTTATCCATTTTACAAATCAAGCTATAAGTACAGATCTGGGATGAAAGGATACATTACATGAGATTTGACTTAAGCTTTGCATGAGAACCTTGAAACAATGGACGCAGATGACTGCCACAGCTCATTCTGTGTTGTTATAGAAGAATGCCAGACAGTGGTTATTTCTCACCATTCTGGAGGCTGCAAAGTCCAATGACTGGGTGGCAGCATCTTTTAAAATATCATATATGGTGGACAGCAGGAAGGCAGGAGAGAAAAAATGGCCAAGAGAACAAGAGGATACAAAGCTCAGATAACTAATGCATCTATCATGGCACTGTCCTGAAGTAATCACTTCTTTTAGCCCCTGATGTCTCAACAGTAATCATTGTGTGTTATGTTTTGTGCCTCAGAAGCCATATACAGTGGACGAAGAGGTGAAATTGCCTAGAATTCATACAAGCACATCCATGGAGAAGGTATTAGATTTGTTTTATTTGATGGCTTAGTTAGTATGGGTAAAATAAAAGTGATAATGTATGTTGAGTAGGAGGAAATGTGTGGTCTAACAGGGCTGACAGAAGAATTATGTTACCTAGGTATTTCAAAGTCCTGCTAATACCACAGTATAAGGGACCTTTAAAATATCTGGTTGTTTATAAAGAGTAGACTTGTCAGTACACTTTAGAATTATATTATTTAATTCTATTTTAAAATGTAGTTATCCTTGACTGTCTGTGTAAAATGAAACTAGCAAGATCATGGAGTTGTAAAAAATAACTCAGGAAAGAGAAGAGTTGATACCATATTTAGTTATGGTAATACCCACAATGTTTCCACATTTGCTCCAATATAAACTGACAGGTTTGGTGGCTCACATTGATTAACCTCTCTGCTACAACTGTCATTGGTAATTTTGGAATAATACTACAAATTGTTACAAAAAATATTAAATATTCATTTGAGAAATTCTGATGAAAGGAGTATGTGCACAGAAAATGTGTTGCAATTATGTGAATTTGGAGCTGTAATCTTTCGGAGTACAAAAGGAATTTAAAATAAGGGAGGATTCAGATTGTTTCCCATCATGGCTTATGCATAATTGTGTGCAAACCGGGACACAGTCAATTGTGAAAGTGAGTGCTAACCAGGTTTATGCTTAGGCAACTACATTGTCATACATATTATTGTCTGTCTTAGTTATGGATTTACTGCTGTGAACAGACACCATGATCAAGGCAAGTTTTATAAAGGACAACATTTAATTGGGAGTGGCTTATAGGTTCAGAGGTTCAGTCCATTATCATTAAAGAAGGAGCATGGCAGTATCTGAGTAGGCATGGTGCAGAAGGGGATGAGAGTTCTACATCTTCATCTGAAGGCTGCTAGTAGCTAGGGTAAGGATCTTATAGCTCACATCCACAGTGACACACCTACTCCAACAGGGCCACACCTTCTAATAATACCACTCCCTGGCCCAAGGATATACAAACCATAACTTTGTTATACATTTTTTTCTTTTGTTGTTTGAATGTGTACAATACATTTATTAAAGCTGAAAGCCCTTTCTAGGGAGTTCAAACAGTAATGGTAATAATCATCTGTAGTAATTTATGACCCTATGAGAGCAAAATGCAGTAAATATTGAGAGTTTATCAGGGACACTCAGTGGGGAAATTTGTTATATTTTTCTCCTTCAGTTCAAGTAGCAACAGAACATGCAAAGCTATTTACATTTTCTTTAATATGTATTTATCCCATCATCCTTATCAGAATATCTCATTTACCTTAGATACAAAAATTATATCAAACACTTTCATGTACTTATTACATACTTTGTGTATTAAACTAGCATGTTTAGGGTCTGACTCATATGAGTCACATAACAGTTATGAGCTTCTATGACTTCATATGAGAATTCAGTTGGTATCTGGACTTCCTAGTAGCTCAAATAGTGCTAAAATTTATGGGTTTTTTTGTGGAAAAAATAAGGAACAAAACAAACTACAAGTTGGTTGAAAGTCTTATTTTTCTTATTTTTCTTTCTTTCTTTCTTTTCTTTTCTTTTCTTTTTTTTTGGGGGGGGGGTTTCAAGACAGGGTTTCTCTGTATAACCCTGGCTGTCTTAGAACTCACTCTGTAGAGCAGGCTGGCCTCGAACTCAGAAATCCGCCTGCTCTGCCTCCCAAGTGTTGGGATTAAAGGCGTGTGCCACCAATGCCTGGCTTTTTTTTCTTTCTTTCTTTTTTTTTTCTTTTTTTGAATTTTTATTAGATATTTTCTTCATTTACATTTCTTTTTTCCAATTTTTATTAGGTATTTACTCCATTTACATTTTAACTGCTATCTTCAAAGTGCTCTATACCCTCCCACACACACACTCCCCTACCCACCCACTCCCCCTTCTTGGCCCTGGTGTTCCAATGTACTGGGGCATATAAAGTTTGCAAGACCAAGGGGCCTCTCTTCCCAATGATAGCTGACTATATCATCTTCTGCTACATATGCAGCTAGAGAAATGAGCTCTGGGAGTGCTGGTTAGTTCATATTGTTGTTCCACCTATAGGGTTGCAGACCCCTTCAGCTCCTTGGGTTCATTGTCTAGCTCC
>NC_034613.1:14108437-14110557 GCF_900095145.1 Mus pahari | reverse complement strand
ACAATGGAGTACTACTCAGCTATTAAAAACAATGAATTTATGAAATTCTTGGGCAAATGGATGTATCTGGAGGATATCATCCTTGGTGAGGTAACTCAATCACAAAAGAAGTCACTAGATATGCACTCACTGATAAGCGGATATTAGGATGCTGTCTCTGTGCCCTCTAGTGAGTCTGGCTAAGGGTTTATCTATCTTGTTGATTTTCTCAATGAACCAGCAACTGGTTTGGTTGATTCTTTGAATAGTTCTTTTTGTTTCCACTTGGTTGATTTCACCCCTGAGTTTGATTATTTCCTGACATCTACTCCTCTTGGGAGAATTTGCTTCCTTTTGTTCTAGAGCTTTTAGGTGTGCTGTCAAGCTGCTAGGGTATGCTCTCTCTAGTTTCTTTTTGGAGGTACTCAAAGCTATGAGTTTTCCTCCCAGGAATGCTTTGATTGTGTTCCATGAGTTTGGGTATGTTGTGCCTTCATTTTCATTAAACTCTAAAAAGTCTTTAATTCCTTTCTTTATTTCTTCCTTGACCAAGGTATCATTGAGGAGACTGTTGGTCAGTTTTCAAGTGAATGTTGGTTTTATATTATTTATGTTGTTATTGAAGAACAGCCTTAAACCATGGTGGTCTGATAGCATGCATGGGACAATTTCAATATTTTTGGATCTGTTGAGACCTGTTTTGTGACTAAGTATATGGTAAATTTTGGAGAAGGTACCATGAGGTGCTGAGAAGAAGGTATATCCTTTTTTTAGGATAAAATGTTCTGTACATATCTGTTAAATCCATTTGTTTCATAACTTCTGTTAGTTTCACTGTGTCTCTGTTTAGTTTCTGTTTCTAGGATCTGTCCATTGATGAGAGTGGGGTGTTGAAGGCTCCCACTATTATTGGGTGAAGAACAATGTGTGTTTTAAGCTTTACTAAAGTTTCTTTAATGAATGTGGATGCCCTTGCATTTGGAGCATAGATATTCAGGATTTAGAGTTCATCTTGGAAGATTTTGTATTTCATGTGTATGAAGTGCCCCTCCTTGTCTTTTTTTAATAACTTTGGGTTGGAAGTCGAGTTTATTCAATATTAGAATGGCTACTCCAGCTTGTTTCATCAGACCGTTTGCTTGAAAATTTGTTTTCAAGCCTTTTCCTCTGATGTAGTGTCTCTCTTTTTCCCTGAGATGAGGTTCCCGAAAGCAGCAAAATGTTGGGTCCTGTTTGTGGAGCCAAAGTCTATGCCTTTTTATTGGGGAATTGAGTCCATTGATATTAAGAGTTATTAAATAAAAGTAATTGTTGCTTCCTGTCATTTTTGTTGTTAGAGTTGGCATCCTGTTCTTGTGGCTATCTTCTTTTAGGTTTCTTGAAGGATTACTTTCTTGTTTTTTCTAGGGCGTGGTTTTGTTCCTTGTACTGGTGTTTTTCCTTTACTATTCTTCGAAGGGCTGGATTTGTTGAAAGATATTGTGTGAATTTGGTTTTGTCATGGAATACTTTGGTTTCTCCATCTATAGTAATTGAGAGTTTAGCTGGGTATAGTAGCCTGGGCCGGCATTTGTGTTCACTTAGGGTCTGTATAACATCTGTCCAGCATCTTCTGGCTTTCATAGTCTCTGGTGAGAAGTCTGGTGTAATTCAAATAGGACTGCCTTTGTATGTTACTTGACTTTTTTCCCTTACTGCTTTTAATATTCTGTCTTTACTTNTTGCATTTGTTGTTCTGATTATTATGTGTCGGAAGGAATTTCTTTTCTGGTCCAGTCTATTTGGGGTTCTGTAGGCTTCTTGAATGTTCAAGGGCATCTCTTTCTTTAGGTACAGGAAGTTTTCTTCTATAATTTTGTTGAAGATATTTGCTGGCCCTTTAAGTTGATAATCTTCACTCTCATCTACTCCTATTATCTGAAGTTTTGGTCTTCTCATTGTGCCCTGTATTTCCTGGATGTTTTGAGTTAGGAACTTTTTGCATTTTTGCATTTTCTCTGATTGTTGTGTCCATGTTCCCTATGGAATCTACTGCACCTGAGATTCTCTCTTCCATCTCTTGTATTCTGTTGCTGATGCTTGCATCTATAGTTCCTGATTTCTTTCCTAGGGTTTCTATCTCCAGAGTTGTCTCCCTTTGG
>NC_034613.1:14056400-14108241 GCF_900095145.1 Mus pahari | reverse complement strand
CAGTCAAGCTCCTCTGAGACACTCAAATACTAGTGTGACCCAGCTCCTGTTATCCTGGTATCCTGTTGTCCTCAGATCCTGGGCATGTTACAGTACATGGAAGTGGTGTCTCCTTTGATGACTGTGGAGTTGTCTGGTCTGCTTGAAACCAAGGTAAACCTGAACTGATTAAATGGAACCTGAGTCTCTGGTCAGAAAAGGCTCTGGTGTCCTTGTTCCTGCTGTCACAGGCCTGTCACTATTGGATTGGAGCAGCTGTTGTGTTCCGCTCACCAGTGATCCTAAGATCCCTTGGACAGTCTGCTAGGGACCATGGGGGTGTCCGCCGAATCCGTGCCCTAGGTGACCTGGTGCTGGTGCAGCCTGGGAGGGGCTTGTGCCCCTGGTCATGCCAGTTCTCAGCTTCCCTAGTGCTGTCTCATGTCCCATGTGCAATTGAATTGAAGCAGATGTTGTGTTCCACTCACCAGTGATCCTAAGATCGTGTGGGCAGTCCTCTAGGGACCGTGGCGGTATCTGCTCACTCCACACCCTAGGTGACAGGATGCTGGTGCAGATCGGAAGCCATTTCTTTTCTTTCATTCCTTCATTCCCTCCTTCCTTCTTTCTTTCCTTTTTTTGTGAATTAATTCTCTCTCTCTCTATTTCTCTCTCTCTCATACGCAGATATGCACATGTACCATTCATCAGATAGAGAAGTAACAGCAAGAAGATAAAAGAAGGCAGCAGAAAATGATGCATGGGTGATAATATTATTATAAAAGTTAAGGGAGGGAAAGAAGCAGGAAGTCGGGTGAAACAAGATAGATACAAGAGAGGTTCAATGAGCAGCCAGCACTGTCACATAGTCTCATATATTCATAATTGCTACTCATAGCAAATGGGCTGTGAAAGAAGAAAAAACAGATGTGTTTTAAAAGTCACTTCCATTTTACATTTTCAACCAGTAAGAAGTTCAGTAATATGCAATCAGTCCATAATTTGCAAGGTCATTAAACTCTTACAATAAAAGATATCATTAATTCACACATATGTTCCTAGTGGCAAGTCCCTAAAATAAATTTTAATGAAAGCTTGTTTTTACACACTGAGATTCCTGAAACTGTCCAGAAGGTATTCTCATTGAGATCCTTGCAGCTTTACAGATGGGATGGGACAATTTGAACCACAGATTTATTTATTTCAAAATGGATTTTATTTCTTTTCCAATCATAATCACAAGAATTAAGAAATAATATAGAATAATATGGTTTGGTCACAGAGATGAACTTCTTTTGTTACTTGAGTATAGACTCACTCTCCACTGTCATTTGATTGGAACTGATCAGTACAGTGTAATGAGCCTTTGACTGAAATCTAAAAGGTAAAGAACTATCTTTATGTTGAAGCATACTCACTGTAAAGCAGGAAAGCTGAGGAAGGACAAGTGGGGAGTAAATAAATATAATCTTATAATCTTAACTTCAGAGTGTTTAGCAAAAACAAGAGTGTAGAAGTATGATTTAGACTAAGTTTCAAGCTCCTTATACATTAAGGCTGATTTGTATGTTGGGTCTATATAAACTCAATGAGCACTGATTATATGCCAGACATTGGAACTTGTGTTAGGGAAAGATCAGGTTTCACCAATTAGAGAATGCATGGAATACGGTAAGAAAGCAATGAAACTCTGGAAAAATAACTAAAATTGGATCATACAATTTTGTAAACTACTTAAGGAGTCAAGAGATTATTCTGAAATAAGCAAGTGGTAATGAATGATTCTTTAAAGTGCAATTACTATCTCTGAGGTGACATTTTACATTTAATAGTGTATGTGTGGTGGGGAGGGGTGCATGTGTCACAACATGTGTGGAACTCAGAAGAAACTTCCTGAAGTCAGTTTCCCCCATCCACCATGTGGGTCCCAGTGATTAAACTCAGATCATCAGGCAGGTTCCTTTACTTGCTAGCCTGTACACACACACACACACACACACACACACACACACACACACCACAATAACGGGGAAGGCAAGCTGAACTCTTGACCACTGCTTAGAAGAAGAAGAAGAAGAGTAGAGCACAGAAGGAGAAACAGACATATTGCTTGAGTTAAGCTAGCATGGAAGTCTGCCATATGGTGAGAAGCTGGGCTTTAAAGAAAAAGTAAGGAAATATAAAGGGTTAGGGAAAGCATGAATCAAACAGAAATAGAAAGAAAAAGGAAAGGGGATTTCTTTCTGAGTAACAAGTAACAGAAAAAGCAGGAGCTAGGAAGCCACATAGATGCACTATGTAAGAATTTGCCTAGAAAATATGTTCTAGATCTTTTGTGCTACATTAATAGAAAAATTTAGAGGAAGTTCTTGATCATTTGTTCAGGGAGAAAAGTGATTGAAATGGTTACTCAGGAGATGACAAATAGTTTGGACTATACCTCTAAGATCTTGGATACCAATGAGATAAAGGATTAGAAAGGTGGTAATGGTGAAGAAGGTGTCAAGAACAATCACTAAGTTACTGGTTGGTCTAGTAAGTTAATTGTGGTGCTCACACTAAAAGAGAATACACAGAATAAAAATAGGGCGGATTAAGAGGGTCCAGTTAAGTGGATATAAAGTGAATAATTAAAAAATAAAATTAAAAATATAAAATTGGAGGTCGTTAGCAGAATAACTGTAGTTCAAGGCATAAATGTAGGTAAGATTGTGAACAAACATGTTGAACAGACTCAGGGAAAAGAGGAAACAAGCATAAGAAACACCACTCTTTAAAGGATAGGCAGACAAAGAGCTGGGAAGAATGCCCCAGTATAGGGGAATGCCAGGGCCAGGAAGCAGGAGTGGGTGGGTTGGGGAGCAGGGGGAGAGGGGAGAGGATAGGGGATTTTCGGAGAGGAAACTAGGAAAGGGGATAGCATTTGAAAATTTAAATAAAGAAAATATCTAATAAAAAAAAGAAAATCAAGTATGAAAGCTATTATAAAAATCCAGAGAATATAGTGCTTCAGGAAGAGATAATCCAACCCTTTTGTCACTGCAGTGATCAACTACCCTTCTTTTTTCCAATTAATTTATCCATTGTCTCTCTATATATCATGATTGCAGCCTCCCTTCCTCCCAGTCCCCCTTCACAGCTCCTACACTCATCCCCCTTCTCCCCTGGGAAGGAGAGGCACCTCACTGGATACCAACCTACCCTGGCACCTCAAGACACTGCAGGACTAGGCACATCCTCTCCCACTGAGGCCAGACAAGGCATCTTAGTTAGGGGAACAGGATCCTCAGACAGATAACAGCATAGTACTTCCTATAGTTGTTGAGAGAAACACATAAAAACCAAGCTGTTTATCTGCTACATATATGCAGAGAGGAAGGCCTAGTCCCAGCCCATGTATGCTCTTTGGTTGGTGTTTCAGTCTCTGGGAGCCCCCTGTGTCCAGGTTTAACTTCTCTTTTTTAAAATCCTCATTATATGTACAATAAACATAATGCACTGAACATTCTTTTTATTGGATATTTTCTTTATTTGCATTTCAAATGTTATCCCCTTTCCCAGTCCCCCCAAAATAGCCTATCCCATTCCCCCTCCCCCTGCTTCTATGAGGGTGTTCACCCACCCACCCACTCCTGCCTCCCACTGTGGCATTCCCCTACACTGGGGCATCAAACCTTTACAGAATCAAGGGCATCTCCTCCCATTGATGCCCTACAAAGCCATCCTCTGCTACATATGCAGCTGGAGCCATGGGTCCCTCCATGTATACTCTTTGGTTGGTGGTTTAGTCCCTGGGAGTTCTAGGGGATCTGGTTGGTTGATACTGTTGTTCTTCCTGTGGGGATGGAAACCCCTTCAACACCTTCAGTCCTTTCCCTAACTCCTCCATTGGGGTCCCTATGCTCAGTCCAATGGTTGCCTGCAAGCATCCCCATCTGTATTAGATTCTGGCAGAGTCTCTCAGGGTACAGCTAGATCAGACTCCTGTCAGCAAGAGCTTCTTGGCATCAGCAATATTGTCTGGGTTTGGTGTCTAGAGATGGGATGGATCCCTAGGTAGAGCAGTTTCTGGATGGCCTTTACTTCAGTCTTTGCCCCATTCTTTATACCTGCATTTCATTGAAACAGGACAAATTTTGAGTCAATACTTTGAGATGGGTGGGTGGCCCCATCCTTCAATCACAGGCCATACCTAACCACGGGATATGGTCTCTATAGGTTCTATCTTCCCTTTCTTGGGAATTTAAGCTAATGTCATCCTTGTTGGCTACTGGGAACCTGTTTCCCTGTCATCTGGGACTTTCTAGAGGCTACCCTCAGTTCCCCACCCCCACTGCTACACAATTCCAGTTCCCTGACCCTCTGAACATCTACTTCCTGTTTCCTCTGACATCTGATCCTGCCCACCTTTTTCCCTCGCCCTCCTCTCTCCCTTCCAGATACCTCCCTCCCTTTACCTCCTGTGATTGTTTTTGTCCCCCATCTTAAATAGGACTCAATGAAGCATCTATACTTTGGTTTTCTTTCTTCTATGGTCTGTAAGTTGTATCATCGGTATTCCAAGCTTTTTTCCTAATATTCACTTATCAGTGAGTACATACCATGTGTGTTCTTTTGTGACTGAGTTACCTCACTCAGGATGATATTTTCTAGATCCATCCATTTGCCTGTGAAATTCATGAAGGCATTGTTTTTAATAGAAGTACTCCATTGTGTAAATGTACCATATTTTCTGTATCCATTCCCCAGTTGAGGGACATATGGGTTGTTTCCAGCTTCTGGATAATATGAATAAAACTGCTAGTCAAAATTTCTAATAAAATAATTAAAGCCAATTGAAAATTTTATCTTTTCTTTCTTTCAGTAGGCTTCTTCATATTTTCATACCAAACTGTTCTTTTCACATCAGTTGACATCCTCATGAAAATAAGCATGAGCAATTGCAAACCTTTCTAATACTGAGGGTGATTTGCGTTCTTCAGATCATATTTTGCATGTACTTTTATCCTTTTTCCAATCACCCTTTTGTCATGCAAATCTCCTCCTAAAATGCCTGTGCCAAGTTTGTCTTCACATTAAAACCAACAATGGGTATACAGAAAGAGGCTCAGTGCAAAGCCAGCAAATAGCTCCTGTAGAGGGATCTGCACATAAATTAATGAGTGGAAATTATATATATATTATATATAAATAAGTCATATATATATACAATTATTAACCAATAATTTCTTCAATACATTCATGCACACATGTTAACACATGTAATATGACTTTTACTTATGTTCCTTTGTATTCTTTCAAGTATGGAGCACAACACATAGTGTGCTGAGGATGAATCCAAGACTAAATGTATGCTAGGCAAGCACTTTACCTACTGAGCCACACCTCAACCTCTGTATTTTTAATTTAACTATGGGGGCTCAGAATAATAACAATAACAAAAAGTCAATGTCAATTTCACCTTGTCATTAGTCTGTTAAGTCTTTCCTCCCCATAATTTTGTAACAAATATCTCAAGTGATTTTAATCTGCCTGATTTGAAAACTACTTTCCCACATGGGTGGATAAGATCTGAAATCATTTTTGCGGTGTATGTGATAAAAGGTGGGCACAGGACAGTGCAATCAATTTCTCTTCCTTGTGTTTGAAATTGATATTCTGATGTACTGGCCAATTGATTTGAGCAGACACTATACTTCTTTGAAAACAGTAGTTTGATTATGTTCTTCAGGTAAATTGATGCAAAGTGAGTCTGCAAAAAAACATGGAAGAGAATTGGGAAGGGGCACACACAGGATGCCTAACAAGATGGTTCAAAAGAGAAAGTGGGCTGAGAGTGAGGTGATCTTGATTCTTGATTTCCTGGTGTTTTGGTTTCTATTTCTCACAAGGCCAAGAAGTATCAGTGACTCTTTTTCCTTTTAATAATGTCCTGTATGTTTACTGGAACTACTGTGAATTAGCTTCTGTCACTTGAGAATAAGAAACTGTTTGCCCAAGAAAACTTATTCACTGGAGCTGCAAGCATACAACAATGTGACTTCAAATAAATGCTTCAAGCACTTCATCTTTCAAAGGCAGAACAAAAGGAATTGATTTCAGATCTGTCATTTCCTCCCAACCTAATTGCTTTTCACATACACTGTGATTTTCATATACAGTGTGATTAACAGTAGTCTTTGGTTGTTTTTCCTTTCAACTTGTTAAGGAAAAGGATTAATATGGATTATTTAACATATAAATACTCATTTTCCTGGGTGTCTAGTGAGAACCAAAAATGTAAGTAGATAGATTTTTTTTGTACCCATCTCCCTAAAGAAAATACAAAAGTTCTACTAAAATCTACCAAGACTCAACTTCATTTATTCATGGACCTCACCAGGAAAAATGTGGTTTGGAGTTCAAAAGTACAGTGTTTGTATAGCAGCTATGATGACCTGGATTCAGGTGTCAGAACTGAAAATTAAAAGTGAATTCTAATGTGACTGCAGTGTCTATGACTAAATTCTGAATATATGAAATATTTGCCTATGTGTGTGACTTAATTTGCTTAGTCTTACTGAAAACCAAAAGTTTTTTTTCTCAAGTATTATTCTGACTGAAATATTTCTCCATACTGTCAAAATTCATTTTTTGTTCTGCTTTATGAAAACTGAGCTCTCTTTAAGCTTATTTGTATTCTTTGTGATGAATCAGACATTTTATCTGTATATGTGTCATCCTTCTGTATGAAACAGTAATGAAAGATTTTTTTAAATGTTTGAGATAAAAATGTGGAATGAAAAGTAATAAAATATACTATATCCCAATGGTAAAATTCACTCTGGACTTACTGCCCTTCAAATCTTCTTCATCCCTATGTGGCTGCCTTGAATACAGATGCCAATAATCAAACATGAACACCTGAATGCCTGGGACACTGATTTTGCCACCAAGTCAGGCATAATGCATGGTGTCTTATAATGACTGATTTGTGCATTTATACCCTGTATATTAAAAAATACCAGGGTCAGACTGACTGGGTGACATGTGTTGGCTCCGTGCAATTAGCAATGATGGAAGAAACAGTCACTTCTTGGACTCCCTCTCTAAGAAACCTTCAGATAGTCACAGAAGATAAAAATTGAAATAATTCAGAACAGTCAGAAGAAGAAGGGATGAGATAACATCTGTAGGATGCCACCTTGTTCATTTCAGAGCCTTTGACAAGTGTTATAATCAAGTATGTAAAATAAAAATTCTCTGTAACTATCTATTTGCACTTCAATGAGACATTACCCTGCTTATGGTGGCCCAAGACCTTCATTTTCCAGTCACACCCTTCAGCCATATGCTTATTGTCACATTTTATTCTATCAGGCACATATAGTAGACTTCCTGTCTAGTATAATTCTGTCTGCTCCACTCAATATTATTGACTGTTAGCATTCTTAACTGTTCCAAATATCACTTCTGTTACAATTATCCTTTCTTAAATATGCTTCAGTCAGACACAGTCCTCAGGCCCTACCCATGATAACCTATTGGTACCTAGGGGTAGGTGCTCTACCATGCCCTACCTTTTACTAATGAAGCTCATGGAAGTTGATGCTACTATGGGGCAAGTGATCAGCAATGCCTATCACTTATCGAGGAGTTAAGGGTAGTTGATGCCTTTTGGGGGAAGGTGATCTACAGGCCTTATTGTGTATTGAGCAGAGAGTGGCAATTGATGCTGCTTTGGGAGAAGTGGTATGCAGGTCCTGTCTTATATTGAGGGGTTAGTGGCAGTTGAAGATGTCACGTGTTGGTGCTCCACAGGCTCCATCCCTTACTGAGAAGAGGTTGATAGTCGAAGCTCCTATGAAGAAGAGCTCTCCTGGCCCCATCTATTACTGTGGATTGATTGGCAGTTGAAGCTGAGATGTGGCGTAGTGGTCCACCTGAGCTTTACCATTACTGAAGCTGCTTTGAGGAACCATTCTCTTGGCCTTATCCATTACTTAGGAAATGTTGGCAGTTGAAGCTGCCAGGAATGTGATCTTTAGGCTCTAGCCCTTATATAAGTGCTACTGAAAATTAATAAGTCATGGAGGAGGTAACTTACAGGCCCCACCCCACACTGGATAGCTGTGTGCAGTTGAAGCTGCTGTGGGCAGAGCTCCCCAAGCCCTATCCCTTATTGAGGAGATACAGGAGATAAAAGTCTAATGAAGTAAGATGCCTTCCTGGCCCCATCCCTCACTTAGGAGATATAGCTAGTAAAACATGCTATGGTAAATGCTCACCAGGTAATATCCCACACTGAAGATCTATTTTCAGATGAAACTGCCATGAAGAAAATGATCTACCAGGTCTTATCCCATACTAACAAGCTGCTGGCAATACAAGCTGTCATGAGCATGTGTTCCACCATGAACTTTTCCTTACTGAAGAGCTGAGGGCAGTCAAATCTTCTATGTTTAAGGTCACTAAAGTTTCTGTCCCTTGCTTTTGAGCTATTGGCATTGACTCTGTCAGAGAGAGGTTCTCTCGGGATCCTATCCTTTCCTAAATAGTTACTGGTATTTGAAGGTGTCATGGAGGAGGAGCTTTCTTGGCCTCACCTTTACTTAGGAGTTAATATCAGTTAAAGATGGCATGGGGGAGGTGCCCACATTGCCATATACCTTCCTGAGATGTTTTTGGTGGAATTTGCTATGGGAAATGCTATCCAAATTCCATCACTGACTAAGGAGCTACTATCAGATATGAATCTTTCATGGGAAGAGTGACTTTCAGGCCCTATCTCAGAGTTCCTTGGATAAACACCATAACCAGCATCAACTTAGGGAAGAAAGAGTTGATAGCTTACACTCCATCATCCATGGAAGTCGGTTCAGACATTCGAGCAGGTTCCTAAAGATACAAACTGAAGCAGAGACCATCAGGGAACATTGTTTACTGTCTTGCAGTCAATAGCATGCTCAGCTTGCTTTTTATTTCACCCAGGTCCAAATACCATAAGGAATACTTCCCAAAATGAGCTGAGCCTTCACACAGTAATTAGAATACCCAAGATACATTTTGCAAAGCACAGGAAAACCAAGAAGGATGACCATCATGTGGATACTTCATTCCTCCTTAGAATAAGGAACAATATACCCATGAAAGGCTATAGGTACAGAGACAAAATTTAGAGGTAAGATGAAAGGATGGACTATCCAGAGTCTACCCCATCCGGGAATCCATCCCATAATCAGCCACCAAACCCAGATACTTTATATGATCCAGCACAGGGGAAGGCCAGGGTCAAGTAATGGGAGTGGGTGGGTANGGGAGCAGGGGTGAGGGTGGGGTATAGGGAACTTTCGGGATAGCATTTGAAATGTAAATAAAGAAAATAATAATAAATTAATTTTTTAAAAAAGAAAATGTGTTGTGAGTTAGCCACAGGGTTTAACCCCTACCCCTTACTAAGAATTTGCTGGCAATAAAAGCTACCATTATTGTGGTGAGCTCCGTGTATTTTTTCTTACTAAGGAGCTGCTGGAGGAGAATGTACTGTGACCATGTTTTCTCCAGGTTCTCCCCCTTATTTATGTGCTATTGGTAGTTAAAACTCCAATGAGGAATGCTCTCCACGATGTCCCTTACTGATTTCCTATTGGCAGTTGACTCTTAGGAAGGTACCCTCTAGTACCTGTTCTTTCTTGAGGAGCTGGCAGATAAAGCTGTCATAAGGGGTGGTGCCCTTCCAGCCCTACCCCTACCTTAAGAGTTGTTAATAGTTGAAGTGGCCATGGAGGAGCAGTTCTCCAATCCCTAAGCCAAGAGTCTTTTCCAGTTGGAATGGTCGTGTATAAGATGCTCTCTAGGCCCTACCTCTATGGAGTACCTGTTATCCATTGAAACTGATGTGCTCTCCTGGCCTTATCACATACTGAAGTTCTATTGACAGTTGAGGCTGTAATATAGGAGGTGCTTTACAGGCTCTTGTCCTTACTGAAATGCTATCAGCAATTATACAGTGAGAGAGGTGGAGGCCTATAGACTCTTTATCTTAGGAGATTTTAACAGTTGCAGTTGCCATGAGGAGATGCTCTCAAGGTCCTATCCTTTACTGAGTCTCTATTGGCTGTTGAAACTGTGATAGGGGAGATGCTTTTCAGGCCCTATCCCTCACTTATGTTAGTGAAAGTTGAGGATGTCCTGGGAGAGGATCCCACAATGCTATACATCAATATACTAAGGAAATACTGCCAATTGAAGTCTCTATAGGATAATGCTCTCTAAGTTTCATCCATCCACTGAGGACCCACTAGCATATGAATTGTCCATTGGGTCAGGCCCTGTATTACTTATGGTTTCCATTGCTTGGATAAACAGTATGACCAAAAACAAGTTGGGGGAGCAAGGACTTATTTCATTAGTCAGGAAGTAATGGCAGGAATTCAAGGCAGAAACATGGGGGCAGGAACTAAAACAGAGCTTGTGTCGAGTTGATAACATCATCATCATCAACAACAGCAACAACAACAATAAAAACAAGTACAAATCCTTATCACTTATTGCAGAGCTGTAGGCAGTTGAAGTTGTTGTGAAGGAATGGGCTCTCCAGCCCCTGTTACTTACTGAGCAGCTACTGACAATTGAAAGTTTCACAGGGAAGGTGGACTCCAGGAAATCTCTTTTACCAAGCAGCTATTGACAGTTAAAGCAGCCTTCTTGACTACATCTGGAATTAACTAAAACATGAATGGCTAGCCAGGCATGTGAGGGATTTTTTTCTTACTTAAATCATTTGATGTGAGGAGACCCACTTTTAACCCAGGTCTTTTGAGGTGGAACCATGCACCTTTAATCTAGATCATTTGCAGGGGGGGAAGATCCATTTTCATCTGGGCCACACCATGTGCTGACAGCCTATAGAGAGTATATGGAAGAAGGAAGCATGCCTCCTCTGCCCTTGCATTCATTCTCTGACAAGTCCATTCCTTCATTGGCATTAGACCCCACTTCTTTGGGATTCTGCTGTATACTGAAGATGAGCTGAGACATCCAACCTAATAGACTGAACAACTGCTGGATTCATAGACTTTTCAGAGATAGACAACAATTATAGGACTAACTGGACCACAGTCTGTAAAACTTATATATCCTAATAAATAAAAGCCTTATTTATTCTAATAAATATTTATTAAAGTAAATTAAATATTTAAATAAATGGAAGTTATTTATTTACTTAGCCCTATTGATTTACTTATTGGAATGAATCCTCTTTCTATGGAAAGAAACTCATTCTCCAAGTTCTGTTCTTCTAGAAAATCCCAATACCCTATCCTTACTGAGTAGTCATCAGCCGTAGAATCGATTGTGGCAAAGCCCTCTCCAGGATCTATCCCTTATTTCTATGTTATTGGCAGCTGAAGTTTTCATGGAGTAAGTGCTCTCCAGGAAATAGCCCTTATTGGGGAGCTGCTGATAGGTGAAGCTCTCATGGAGCAGGGAATCTTCTGAGCCTCGACTTCAATTAGGAGATTATTACAGTAGAGACTGCCAGGAAGAGAGTTATCTGCAGGACCTAGCCCTTACTGGGGAGTTTTAACAATTGAAGCTGTCATGAGAAACACTCTCCAGGTTCTTTCCCTTACTGTGGGGTTCCTGGCAATTTAATCCATCTTAGTGAGGTGTTCTCCAGGCCAACTAGCTTACTCAGGAGCTGCAGGCAGCTGAAGCTGCTTTGTGAGTTGCTCCTCAGGCCTCAGCTTATTGAGGACTTACTGCCAATTGAAGATGCCATGGACAAGGCGGCATATCCCTTACTGAGGAGATGTTAGTAGAATCTGTTATGGAAATGCTCTCCAAGATCCAGTCCTGACTGAGGAGCTATTAGGAAATAAATCTTCCTTTGGGAGAGGTGATCTTAACACCCTATCTTAGACTTTCAGTTTCTTCAACAAAACAGCATTACCACAATCTAGTGGAGAACAGGGTTTATCTTATCTCATAGCTTGTAGTCCATTCCCTGTTAAAGTTACTAGAGAAATTCAAGGCTAGAGCCTGGAGGCAAAAACTGAACAACAGTGCTTTCTGGTTTGCTGTAACTAGCTTGCTTAGCTTGATTTCTTAGTGCACACAGAAACAAATGCCCAGAGTTTCACCTTCCACAATGACCTGGACCTTCCAACATTAATTTTCAATAAAGAAATCACCCCATTGGGTTGTCTACAGGTCAGTCTTATGAAGGTATTTCTAAAATTAGTTTCCTTCTCAGATGACTCTGGCTTGTGTTGATTTGGCAAAATTCTACCCACAATAGGCCCCATCCCTTCACATGGAGATTTTATTTCCAGGTGAAGTTACCATGGGCAAAATGCCCTCTAGGTACCACCTCTCATTGGAGAATTATTAGCAACTGCAATTTTTATGAGATGCACTCTCCAAGCCCAAACCCTAACTGATGGATTCCCTAGGCAGTTGGTACTGTCATAGATGAGATGTTTTACAAGCCTTATCCCTTACTGAGCAACAGTGTCAACAGGCCATACCCCTGAAACCCCTGAGACTGGACCACCAACCAAAGAATACACATGGAATGACCCATGGCGCTGGCCACATATGTGGCAGAGGATGGCCTTATTGGATATCAGTGGGAAGAGAGGCCCTTGGGCCTGAGGGTATTCGATGTGTCAGTGTAGGGGAATGCCAGGGTGGCAAAATGGGTGTGGTTGGGGGAGCACCCTTATAGAGGCAGGGTTAGGGGGGGGATGTGATAGGGGAATTCCGAAGGGAAGATCTGGAAAGGGGAAACATTTGAAATGTAAATAAAGAAAATATCCAATCCATAAAAGAGAGAAAAAGAAAAAGAAGAGAAAAGAGGAGAAGAGAAGAGAAGAGAAGAGAAGAGAAAGGAAAGGAAAGGAAAGGAAAGGAAAGGAAAGGAAAAGAAAAGAAAAGAAAAGAAAAGAAAAGAAAAGAAAAGAAAAGAAAAGAAAAGAAAAGAAAAGAATCCCTACAGGGCATATATAGGTGAATTTGATGAAGGTGATTTCTCAGTTGGTATTTCTTCCTCTCAGATGAATCTAAGTTGTGGCAAGTTGATGAAACTCTTGCCTGAAGATTTCCTGCCCCTTATTGGAGAATTATTAACAGATAAAGCCATAATGAATGTGGCATTCTCCATTCCTATCCCTTCCCTAAGGAGCTACTGGCAGCTAAGGCTTACATGAGGGGAGGGTGCTTCCCAGGCAATATCCTACACTGAGGTTAAATATGTCATGACAATATCTATCAGGTACCACCCCTTCCTGAAGAGTTATTGACAATAGACACTTCTATTGGGAAGTTTAATGCAGGTTCTACCTCCTACTTATGAGTTACTGTCAGTTGAAACTGCCATGGGGTGATGATTTCTAGGCACAATCCCTCATATATATTCTTTAGGCAGTTGAAGATGCCCCTAGAGAAGTGATCTCTATGTCCTCTCCCTTACTGAGTAGCTACTGGGAGGTGAATCTCTTGGGAAGTGCCTTCCATCCCTATCCCTTACTGCGCTCCTCTAGATTTTAGCATAACTATAAACACATATACAAAAAGCATTCTACTATTTTCTTGTCCCTTTTTACAGGGTTTATTCACCACTGGCCCAAATTTTCTTTGCCTGCCTCCTTTCCCACAACGTCCTTCACTGTACCTGTCATACTTGAGGTACCATCTGACCAAGCCAGCTCAGTCAGTCAATGGGTTTTCCAGGGAGGGAGTGAGAACTGAAAAGAAAGAGAAAATTAGACAACACTATAACATGACCCCAGCTATTTCTGAAGCTGAAGCAGGATTTTTTTCCAGTCAGCTTTTATATCATTCTAGGTACATTCAAAGAATATGGTCAGTCCTAAGGCATAAACAAAGTAGTCAAGGAACAAACAGACATAAACAAAGTAGTCAAGGCAATAAACAAAGTCCCATGTACTGTGTCTAGGTATTTATCAGGATGACCTGACCAAGATACAAGGAATACAATACATTCCTTGGCTGTATTTACCTTGAGCATACTTCATTGTCCCAGGTCAATGTCAAATTCTTGCCAAACTCCTAGAAACAACCCCAAAAGCTCTCCACAAGTGTCTATAAAGGAACCCTGATTACTGCCTTGCTCTCCATGGCTTGCTCAGCCTGCTTTAATATTTATCACCTGGCCAGGGATCACATTCTCTACCATGGACTGGAGCCTCCCATATCAATCACTAATTGAGAAAATGCTCCTACAGTCTTGAGTACAGGACAGTCTTATAGTGTCATTTTTTCAATGTTGGTTCTCTCTCCTCAGATAACTCAAGGAGGTACTCTTTACTTCCCATACCTTAATGAGGAGTTATTGCCAGTTGAAGATGGCATAGAGGAAAGAGAATTGCTATGCTTTTTAATTTAATTTATTACCATTAGTAATTTTCTCAAGCTTCAGTGGATGGTCCCACACTCATTAACATATGGACAGCACTAATTTGAGTTAATGGATTATAAGAAAAAGAGGACAACAAGCTGGGAAAGACTTACGTTGAGGAAAATTAGTGAGATAGAGGAGAAATGGAACATATACTATTTTGTTTAATTACATGCTTACATGGAATACTAAAGAATAAAGAACCAAATATTTATTTCATAGATTTTAAGACAGTTTTAAAAAATAAAGAGGATATAAGAAGGAAATAAATTAAAAATATATTTTTTACTGATCACATGATTTTATACATAAAAAATCCTAAGTATCTCATCAGAAAATTCCTACAGCAGATTAATACATTCAAAATAGTAGCACGATACAAATTTACAGCAAAAAATTGAAAGCCTTCTGATATAAAAATGAGAAAAACAATGAGAAGGAAATAAAGGAAGTAATATCATTCAAAATAGCCTCAAAATATCTTGAATAAATCTAATCAAGGAAAAGATCCAAGATAGCCAAAATGATGCTAAACAGCAACAAATTACTTACTGGCAGTATCACCATGCCAGATCTCAAGGTTTACTACAATTTATAATAAGAAAAACATCATGCAGACATCTGGCACATTTCCCTCCAAAGAAGAGCTGGTAAGAGAGCCATCTTTGCTCCAGTGCATGGCCAGGGAGAGGGCAGCCTGCAGAAGCAACACAGCTGCTGGGACAGACTCCTTATCTGGCTCCAGTCATCTGGCACCGTTCCCACCTGAGGAGGGGTCTCAAGGCCTGAGCTGGTAGGAGAGCCTTCTTTGCTCTGGTGCACTGCCAGGGAGAGGGCAGCCTGCAAAAGCAACACAGCTGCTGGGACAGACTCCTTTTCTGGCTCCAGACATCCAGCACCTTTCCCTCCAGGGGAGAGCTGGTAAGAGAGCCATCTTTGCTCCAGTGCATGGCCAGCGAGAGGGTGACCTGCAGAAGCAACACAGCTGCTGGGACAGACTCCTTATCTGGCTCCAGTCATCTGGCACCTTTCCTGCCCAAGGAGGGGTGTCCGCCCAGGAAGAGTCTCAAGGCCTGAGCTGGCAGGAGAGCCATCTTTGCTCCTGTTCGCCTAGGCTCCAGTCTGTGCTGGTGAGAGTGTGAACCACAGAAGCTACACAGCTTTGGGACAGACAGAAGAACCTAACTTCTGCGACAGACCCTGTTTCAGGCTCCAGAAATGTGGGCACCTTCCTCGCCAGAGGAAAGGTGGCTACCTGTGAGGGCTCTGTCTACCAGAGCAGGTAAGAGAGTCATATTGTGTTCAGGGTCTGTCAGTGGCTAGTCTGTGAAGGTGAGTGAATAAACTGCAGAGGCAACACATCTTCCAGGACAGGCCTTGTTTTGGGCCTACATCTTCAGCCAGGAGGCAGATCTGAACACCAGGCCTCTGTGAACCTTTCCTGCTAGAGGAGAGCTTCCCTGAAGAGAGTAATCTGACCACTGAGACTCAAAAGAGAGCTGGACTCCCAGGGCTGCTGACAGAGGCTAACAGAATCACAGGAGGAACAAGCTCCAACCAGAGACAACAATAACAATTAACTCCAGAGATCACCAGATGGCGAAAGGCAAACGTAGGAATCTTACTAACAGAAACCAAGACCACTCACCATCATTAGAACCTAGCACTCCCACCTCAGTCAGTCCTGAATACCCCAACACACCCGAAAAGCATACCTCATGATCCTGGTAGAGGATTTTAATAAGGGCATTATTAAAGAAATGCAGGAGATCGTGCTAAAGAGGTACAAGTCCTTAAAGAAAAACAGGAGAATACTTCTAAAGAGGTAGAAGTCCTTAAAGAGAGAGAGGAGAACAGAAACAAACAAGTGATAGAATTGAACAAAACCATCCAAGACCTAAAAAGGGAAATGGAAGCAATAAAGAAAACCCAAAATATGACAACTCTGGAGATAGAAAACCTAGGAAAGAAATCAGGAACCATAGATGTGAGCATCAGCAATAGAATACAGGAGATAGAAGAGAGAATCTCAGCTGCAGAAGATTCCATAGAGAACATGGGCACAACAATCAAAGAAAGTGCAAAATGCAAAAAGATCCTAACTCAAAACATCCAGGAAATCCAGGATACAATGAGAAAACCAAACCTTCGGATAATAGGAGTAGATGAGAACGAAGATTTTCAACTTAAAGTACCAGCAAACATCTTTAACAAGAAAACCAAGAAGGAAGACCATTGTGTGGATACTTCATTCCTCCTTTGAATAAGGAACAAAATACCCATGAAAGGATACAGATAGAGACAAAATTTATAGCTAAGATGAAAGGATGGACTATCCAGAGACTACCCCATCCGGGGATCCATCCCATCATCAGTCACCAAACCCAGATACTAATGGATATGCCCGCAAGATTCTGCTGAAGGTACCCTGATATAGCAGCCTCTTGTGGGGCTATGGCAGTGCCTGGAAAACACAGAAGTGGATACTCACATTCAGCTATTGGATGGAACACAGGGTCCCCAATGGAGGAGCTAGAGAAAGTACCCAAGAAGCTGAAGGGGGCTGCAACCCTGTAGGTGGAACAACAATATGAACTAACCAGTATCCCCTGAGCTCGTGTCTCTAGCTGCATATGTAGCAGAAAATGGCCTAATTGGCCATCACTGGGAAGAGAGGCCCCTTGGTCTTGCAAACATTATATGACCCAGTACAGGGGAAGGCCAGGCCCAAGAAGTGGGAGTGGGTGGTTAGGGGAGCAGGGGTGGGGGGAGGGTATAGGGAACTTTTGGGATAGCATTTGAAATGTAAATAAAGAAAATAATAATAATAATAAAATAGCCAAACAAAAATATAAGAAAAAAGAAAAACATCATGTTGCTGACAAAAATACAGGCTCATTCATGAATGGAATAGAATTGATAGTCCACAGATAAACCTGCAGTCTCACACCCACCTGGGTTTTGACAATGAGACCAATAAAACACATTGGAGAAAAGACAGTGTCTTGATCATATGGTGGTGTCCAAAGTAAATAGCTGCATACAGAAGAATGAAACTTGATTCTTATTTCCCACCCTGAACAAAACTCAGTTCAGAATATATCAAGCACCTCAACAGCAGAGTTGACAACTTTCATCTGATAGAGGGAATACACTTAAACTCATTAGCATAGGAAAGAATTATCTGAACAGGATCCAAATGGTGCAGGGATAAAGACCAATAATTAATAAAGAGGCCCTCATGAAACCTACATATTTTTGTACAGCAAAAATATTGTGACTCATGTGAAGAGGCAACCCAATACATCTGGTAGTGGGTTCATGTCTAAGACTGTACAAAGAACTAACACATCAATGATACGTATTTTCCACTTTTGCAGATTTTAGCTTCAAATCTCCTAATATTTCTGTATCATTTGGAATGCTCACAGAGATCAAGGAATTACTAAGGTTCCAAGGGGCCTCAAAGGAAAGACAAGAAACACTAGTAATAATAAATTAAAGGGGAATAATGGAACCAGAAAGATTATTCTGGTGTGAAGGAAGCAGAGAGTGGGATTGGGGAGGGAGTATGAGAAGGAGTAATGAACGCTAACAATCATCTGCAAAAGCCGTATGTGCCAGAGGTGGAAGCACAGGCCTTTAATTCAAGCACTGAGGAAGAAGAGGTAGGTGAATCTCTGTGAGTTAAAGGTTAGTTTGGTATCGTTTATATTGTGAGTTCCAGGCCAGCTAGAGGGGAAAACAAAAACAAAAACTAAAAGGGGAAATACATATGAAACGTACTACCTCATACAAATATATATGTATATATGTTTATGTGTATAAATACATACAGATAGATAAATAGACAGATACATAGATGATAGTTAAAATGGAGCTCCTCCATAGCAGGATAACAATTCTACTAGATACTAAATGCTAACAAATAAAAGGCTCAGGGTCAAGTAATGAGTTCCTTCTTTTGCATTTGTTGGCCAGTGAGTTCCCACAGACTCCCACACATTGCAGGGTATTGTCATTGCTCTTGGTTATCAATCAAAAATTGACGTTAAGACTCTATTACTAAAGATAATACATACTTGAGGTAAAGACCATAGATAAATCAAGCTAGTACTAACCTGGAAGTTTCATCTCTTCTGACTAGTTTTCACAGGGATGGAAGGTGCTATGCATACAGGAGGAAGAAAGCCAACATATGTCTTACCTGTATCTGAATCCTGTGAGCAATAATAATGACTGGCATGGGAAGGCATGCCTACTGATATAATAGAAGTACAAATGACATTGAAGTAACTTGTAGTTGGCCTTAGCTACTTTGTGCATTTTTCTTTTTCCATCCTTTATCCCTTCAGTTTCACCCTCCTCACTAGATGTGAGAGAGAGAGAGAGAGAGAGAGAGAGAGAGAGAGAGAGAGAGAGAGAAATCTGAATCTAATTTCTTCTTTGTGTACAACTACTAACAAACCACAACCAATCATCCTGAATAATCCTCCAACAGCCACCTTCCCTGCCTCTCAGGGCCCTAGCATTTATATGCCCTTTGAAAAGTTCCCATATTTCTAAATGTCACACAATTGCAGATACTATCTGCAGCTGGCAAAACCATGCCTCCATTAGGATTTGCACGAGGCAAATTGTAGTCAGCTGCTGCAAAGCAGCCCCATATCCCCACACCTGGAATTACACAAAAACATCTTAATTTTCTGCGGTTTTTTTTTTTAAACCAAAACCCCAGAATTCTCACTACAGTACCTAATAACTTTCTTTCTTTCTTTCTTTTTTGGTTGTTGTTGTTGTTGTTGTTGTTGTTGTTGTTGTTGTTGTTGTCGTTGGAGACAGGGTTTCTCTGCATAGCCCTGGTTGTCCTGGAACTCACTCTGTAGACCAGGCTGGACTCGAACTCAGAAATCTGCCTGCCTCTGCCTCCCAAGTGCTGGGATTAAAGGCGTGTGACACCATGTCTGGCTACCTAATAACTTTCTAATTAGATTTAAGTCCTACTTCACAAGATGAAACACCTACCTGTCACAATTGTTAACACAACAACCTATGGCAAGACAAGTCATAGGATCTAGGGAATAACCTGTTACTATTATTTGATTAAACAGACTTATATAAACTAATTCCTAATGATTAATCATGATATCCACAGATTATGCATCCCTCAACCCTCATCTCAAAAGCTTCTTTCTTTGGTAAATGATGAACACAGAGACTTATAATTAGCCAATGTGCAGAGAATAGTAACTATTGAATTCTCCGCCATCTATGGATCATGTATATTACACCTTGTCATTTCAAACCTTGGGTATGATTGAGAAAGAAGAGACAGAAAAAGTATAAAAGACAGAAGTTGTGGGTAACAGCTAAAAAACATTGTCTGCTGAACATCAGCAGGGAAGCTGCAAATATGAACTCACAGCAATTGTGACAGTATGAACAAGCCAGACCAAATCCTCACACTGTAAATTTTGTATTTCTCTTTGCCTTGTTTGATCTATTTTATTATTCTATATCTACGAGTGATCATTAATAACCACATAACACAGTCAATAATAAAATCTTTTGAACTTTCCTTTGCCAATGTAATTTATCCAAATCTCCATTTAGCCTCTAGCAGACTTTTAGGACAAGGGCAAAAAGAAGCCATAATTTTTGGCAAAATATCACAAGAATGGCATGTAGGCCACTTAGTAATATTCTCCTCTAAAACCTTTTGTGCTGGGTTTCTGTTTCTATAGTCCTAATCACACTCAGCAGTACTGTCTTCCATTTTTCTACAGGGGCAATCCGTTAAGCCCCGGAATAAGGCATAAAGCTGTCAACCACTTTTCTGGTCCAAAGTACGAAAGTCTTCCACATTCCTCAAGTAAACCGCTTGATTCAGCAATACTTTTTTTTTTTTTTTTTTTTTTTTTTGGTCTTTTGAGTCAGGGTTTCTCAGTATAGCCCTGGCTGTCCTGGAACTCACTTTGTAGACCATGCTGGCCTCGAACTCAGAAATCTGCCTGCCTCTGCCTCCCAAGTGCTGGGATTAAAGGTGTGCGTCACCATGCCCGGCAGCAATACTTCATTCTTAGTGTCAGTGTTTGTCTTGGTTAGTGTTCTGTTGTTCTGAAGAGACACCATGACCAAAACAACTTTATAAGAAGAAGACATTTGATTGTGGGCTTGATTACAATTTGGGGGAAATTTAAAATATTTTATTGAATTGAAAGATCTTTAAGAAGTTGTTAAACAGTTTAGAAAATGGTGAACCTTGGTTCTCCCACTTTCACTCTTACTGTTTTATCTACAAATACAAATTCAACAAGCACATGCCTTTTATAAAAGAATAAAATGCTTCAAAAGTATCACAATAAAAATGAAAGAGTTCCATCATCCCACTCCCAAAGGATCACCATTGCTATCCATGTGGTATATCCTGATGCTAATTTTTTAGGACTAGTACATCATCATAGTAATGGAAAGCAGACATGCACAGTGCTGGAACAGTAACTGAGAGTTTCATTCACATCCTGATCCACAGGTAGCAGACAGAGAGACAGGTTGGATCTGGTGTGATCTACAGAAACCTCAAAGCACACCCCACTCCAACAAGGCAACACCCCTTAATCCTTCCCAAAACAGTTCCACTGGCTGAGAACTAAGCATTCAAATATATGAAGGTATGAGTCATTCTCATACAAATCACCACAATGGATTTAAGTAAAAGGGACACAAACTTGGAAAGTAGGAAAGAGGCTGAATATGGAAAAGTTGGGAGAGGAGATGAGCATGTGGGAGGGTACATTGAAGGTTTGGAAGGAGAAAAAAGGGTAGCGATGTGACTATATTATCTCAAAAATTAAAAAAAATATATATAAAAGCTTACATGATGATTGTGTGAATTCTTGAAGAATAAAAACATAAAAAAGAAGGATTTTGTGACTGTACAGTCTTCTGCTGGATACATTGTTCTAAATAATTTTGGAGACTCATATTTTGCTTTAGACAACTTCAAATTGATATATATGTACCATTTGCTATGAGTTGCTTATAATTTGAAAGCTATTTTCAGGACTTTGATGGATAAAATTCCTCACTCTCATGATGGTAGCAAATCCCAGAAATTTTTAAATAATTGAGTTGTATACCAGGCTCTATGAATGGTAACTAAAAATATTTTTAAGCTTTACTCAGTAGAAAGTTTAAGGATTAGTTTTAAATTAATAAAAAGATTGATTCAAATTTGAAAGTCAAATAAGACCTAGATATTATACAATAAAGGACTCAAGAGTATAATTCTAACTTGTAATATCTTGGGAAATTCTCAGAGTAATAATTATTTATAAGGATTAACTGTAACTAAAATTTCTATTCATTAATACTTGGAACAAGGGGCTGAAGAGATGGATTGGCAGATAAAAACACTTGTTGCCCCAACTTCAGTTTTCAGAACCTACATGGCAGTTCACGACCATCTGTCATCCAGCTTCTGGGACTCTAATGCTCTCTCTCCTGTCTTCCTTAGGCTCCTCCATATATGTGGTACAAATATCATCACACAAAATACACATACAAATAATAAACATAACAAATATGTCTTCTATAAATCAAAATTAATTAATACAAAAATATTATTATAGCATTCCTGGTTTTGACACCAGTTTGCACTATGCAAAAATCAATCCAGCTTGCGTTTTTATATCACTTTTCTAAGAGGATATTTTTCTTTAATTTTACATTTTTATATACACTTGTCAGCAGGGGAAAAGGAAGAAAACCAACTCATTATATGATTTTGCTAAATTTTAGGTTATAACCATAAATTTATACTGTGAGAAGTAAGTTATTACTGTGATTTTTCACAGATTTTCTGTTTCAAACCTATGCCTAACAATGAATATGAGTCTTCATACCTTCTCTTTCCCCCTCAAAGACCATTAGTTAGTTCAACCTTGCTGAATAAATTTTAGACTTTATTTATTTTTCATTACAGTTTTATTCATTTGGAGGGCTTGTGTTACAGAATGCATGAGGCAGACAGAAGACAACCTGCAAGAATCAGTTTTCTTCTTCAATTCTGGGGGTCTAAATGATATAACTCGGGTTGTGAGAGTTGGCAGCAAGCAATTTACCCACTGAGTCATTTCACCAGCTCAATTTCTTAGTGATTTTTTTTAGATGGAGACTTTAGAAAGAAGGAAAATAAAAGGCCTATATATACTACTATAGTTGGAGTTCAGATGTAATAGATATAATAATTGAGATTTGTTTTTAAGTGCATAGCACAGAAAATTGAAGAACATTAAGATAATTTTGGAGAGTATCTGTCCACCTCATAAGACTCAGAAGCTATAAGTAAAAATAAATTATTTTGAAGTTGCTCTAGGCTGAATAGGCCATGTCTCATATGAACTATCATACAATGTATGATTTACTTGTATGACTTGAAATGATTTTTCACACTATGATTTCAACTAAGAAATAGTTCTTTTTGCTTTATCATATTAAGTATATCATGGAAGGAGATTCATTATCTACCAAAATTCAGTAAAATGTAGGAAATTCTTACTGTTTTCTGCTGCTAAAATATAACAAGACATTTTGTATTAAAAGTAAATGTTTATAGAATCAAAGCAGAAAAACCGGAGGTATATTCAGGAGAAAATCATTAAACTTTCATTGGTGGTTAGAGTAAATACAAATTTTCCAACATCCCATACATACAAAAACTGTAGATTGACTTAGGATGCTTCATGATTAGTTACAGTTCTTAGGCAACCAATTACTAAGCATGTTCATTAACTCATACATTCTACAAACTTTTTAATGTCTTATTAACATATATTAATAATATATAGAATATGTTATATATATTGTACATAATATCATGTTATATAATATATAATATAAAATAACACCAGGTTTCATTGACCTATATTTAAAGATGTCATACTGTAGCCAGAAAGATAACTCAGCAGGTAAAGTACACCTGCCACTAAGACCTGAGTATGATTACCAGAATCCACATCATGGAAGGAGAGAACTGATTCTAACTAGTGATTTTCTGACCTCTACGCAAGTCAAGGCACATGTTTGCCTAGGTGCGCAAGCACACACACACACACACACACACACACACACACACATACACACAAGTGCAAACACATGCACAAACACTAAAATATATAAACACAAGGATACTATAGTAAACTTAAATATGTAAGCAAAATAAAGACTTCCATGAAGTTATTATTCTTGTTAATAAAGGTATAAACAAATATATTAAACATTTATAAGTGTGATAAAAATCAAACAGATAAATTGTGTTATTTTCCTTTTTGTTGTAATAAAATATGCAACAAATGCAACTTAAGGAAGAAAGGGATGACAGTTCCAGCAGGTACAGCTCACTATAATGTGGAAGATATAGTGCCAAGAGCAAGAGACAGTTGGTCACACTGACTCTGTGTAGAGAGTGATGTAGAGAGTGATGACTGCAGGTAGATGCTCCTTTCTCTTTTCTCTTTTTATTCAACCAAGAATATCAGCTTACAAAGTAATGATGCCCACATTTATTCTCTGTCTTCTTCCTATGTCAATTCACCTAATGTAGAAATCTCTCACAAACATGGACAGAAAGTTGTCTATAAGACGATTCTAGAACCTGACAATTAACAATCAGTCAGTACAAACCATCATATGCTTTCGAGAGAATTAGGGAGCAATTTGGGGTAGGTTGTCATTGGAGGTTTCAGTTAGAACATTGGAGACATAGTCATCAAACTGGGGCCTGAATGGAATGAAGAAATGTTAGGGGTTGGTCTGGCTATTGTATCTATTGAAATGTTAGATAATAGCCCCCATGATCTGGTTCCCACCCAATAAGCAGATCCACATGTACAGCAGTTTATCAGTTTTCACAGCTAGGGTTAAACACACTGATTCCCCAGAACCTCGTCCATCCCAGGTCATTAGCTACTCACAGAGATGTGTTCCCATCCCCCCCCACATTGATTGCCATTCTCTCAGCCTTCTCCTGCACCTGATTCCATCCCCAATCTGCTCTACATCCTCTCTCTCACCCAGCTCCCTCCCTCCATCCAGCTCTGACAAGTATTTTGTTTCTTCTTTTGAATGAGATTCGTAAATCCCCCCCATGGGTCCTCTTTATTAGCTAGTTTCTTTAGTCTGTGAATTGTAGCATGGTAATCCTGTCTTTTAGGGTCAAAAATCTACTTATATTACATTATATAGAATATAGATCATAGGTTATATGGATTTTAGATTATACACTACAGGCTAGGTTATAGGTTATAGATTATAATTATAAATTACAGACTATAGATTGTAGATTATAGACTAGAGACTATAAACTATAAGTTATACATTATAAATTGTAGATTATATATGTTTAATGAGTCTAGTAATTGTGAACTTGAAGGACATAATGGTGGGCTATCAAGTCAGAAAAAAAATGTTGATGCATTTTTAAGATGCTACTGTCATTGGAGTAAACTCATTTATAGTGTGGAAAACAATCTAGGATATGAAAAATCTCCTGATTGAAATGTTAATTTTATAGCCAGAGTAGACTAGTATTTTATCAAATATCTGATTGCTGTCACTAGTAAACCTGATACATAAATGTAAAGTGAACACATACTATGTGTGTCTTTGGGTAACTTCACTCTGAATGATATTTTCTAGTTCCATTAATTTGTCTGGAAATTTCATGATGTCTTTGGGGATTTTTTCCTTCCAATATTGTAGGTCTTCTTATGGTGTTCTTGACCCTACTGGGGGTACTAAATCCTGTTCCCCACTCTTCCTCGAGACTCCCCAAGCACCACCTGATGTTTAACTATGGATAACTGCATCTGCCTCCATCTGCTGCTAGATGAAGCTGCTCAGGACACAGTCATGCTAGGCTCCTGTCTGCAAGCACAGCAGAGTTCATTAATAGTGTCAGGGTTTGCTCTCTTATATGGGATGTTTCTCAGGTTGGGCCAGTCATTGGTTGGTCAGTCCCACAAACTTTGCTCCATCTTTATCCCTGTGCATCTTGTTGGCAGAACAAATATTTAGTTGAAGGTCATGTGGGTGGATTGATATGCCCCTCTCTCCATTGGAAGTCCTGCCTGTCTACAAGAGGTACCCACTTCAGTCTCCATATCCCTAGCTAGTAGGAGTCAGAATGGCTAGGGTCAAAAACTCATATGACTATGTTCATAGCAGCTTTATTCATAATAGCCAGAAACTGGGAACAACCAGGTGTCCCTCAACTGAAGAATGGATTAAGAAAATGTGGTGCATTTACACAATGGAATACTATTCAGCTTTTAATAACAACGACATCATGAATTTTGCAAACAAATTGATAGAACTTGAAAATATCATTCTGAGGGAGGTAACCCAGAGCCAGAAAGACAGGTGTGGTATGTACTCACTTATAAGTTTACATTAGCCATAAAGTGAAAGATAACCATGCTATAACCCACAGACGAAAAGAAACTGGGTGACAAAGAGGTACCAAGGAAGGATCTGCAAATCTCGCTCAGAGGGGAAACTAAATAGTCCTCAGAGGTAGATGGAGAGAGGACACTGAATAGAAGAGGGAATGAGGAGCAGACAGAGGTGTCTATCAGGTGGGGAGAAGCGGGACAGGTGTTTTAATTAGGGTTTTGTTGCTGTGAAGAGACACCAAGACCAAGGCAACTCTTATAATCTCAAACATTTTATTGAGTTTGGCTTTCAGCTTCAGAGGTTCAGCCCATTTTCATGGCAGAAAGCATGGCAGTGTCCAGGCAGGCACAGTGCTCAAAAAGGAACTAAGAGTTCTACATCTTGATCCAAAGGCCAGAAAGAGTCTGTATCTCTTTTGCACTAGGTGGAGCTTGAACATAGAATCTCAAAGCCCACCCCAACAGCAACACATTTCCTGCAACAAGGCCACGTCTATAATAACAAGGACAAATCTCTTAAGAGTGTCACTTCCTGTGACCCAAGCATATTTAAACACATGGGTCTATGGAGGTCAAGCCTATTCAAATCATTACCTTCCACTTCCTGGCCTACATAGGCTTGTTTAAACATATGAGCCTATGGGGGCTATACCTAACTACAGCATAATGAAAACTAACTTTAGTCACGCTTCAAAAATTCCATAGTCTATAGCAATCTCAACAATGTTAAAAGTCCAACGTTCAAAGTCTCTTCTGAGATTTAGCCAATCACTTAAATGTAATCCCCTGTAAAATCAAAATCTAAAGGCAGATCACATGCCTTCAAAAATCACAGGATTCTAAAATGCATAGTCAGGAAATACCGGATCAAAACACAACCGAAAACCAGCTGGGAAAACTCCAAATTCTGCGTCTCCATATTTGATGTCAAAGCACTCTTCAGATCTCCAACTTCTTTCATCCTTGTTGACTGCAAAATACTTTGTTCTCTTGGGCTGGTACCAATCCTGATTGGATCTACACATGATGTTCTGGGCTCCTCCAAACGCTTTGGTTCACTTCTCCAACTCTGCCTTCTGTAGCACTCCAGGGTCTGGCTGATCTCACTCCACTGCTGCTGTTCTTGGTGGTCATCCCATGGTACTGGCATCTCCAATGCATTAGCATTTTCTACTACAACTAGGCTCTCTAGCCTTTCACAGGCTCTCTTCATGATGTGAAGCCTCAACTTCTTGAAAGGAACCCTTCCGTCCTGGGCTGTCAACTGCAACTAATGCTGCACCTTTACCAATAGCTTTCCCTGGCTTCTCACAGGAACAAACCTCAGCTACTCTCCATGAATCCTTCAATGTCTTCAAATCAAACCAGTAACACCTGTTTGATTCTTGCATGTTACCAAGTCCAGCTGCAGCATGAAGTACAATCTTGTATATCTGTGGAACACAGCTTCTTTGTGTTCTCGGGAAACACTTCACAAAAGTTTTCACCTCAGTGATGCTGGTCTCTTCTTAATCACTACTAGTTTCTTAGCACCAGCTAACCAGCATCAGTTGTCCAACTAACACCTTCCTTCTTGACTCTAAATCCAGATCCACATGGCTGAAACTGCTCAGTTCTGCTGCTTCCTGGGGCTAAAACTCCCCGCCCCCCATTCTATTACATTCTTCACTGCCTAAACTTGGTAGTCCTGGAACATTTTCTGTAAACGGACCTTGAACTGAGAGATCTGCATACCTTTGTCTCATGTGTTCTTGGATTACTACCACATCTAGATTTAAGCTTTTCTCTACTTGGAACTTATTCTGTACCAGGCTGGCCTTGAACTCAGAGATATGATTCCCTCTGTATACTGGGACTAAAGGCATGAACTACCATGCCTGGACCTAAGCTTTTCATGACCACTCTTCCTCAAGATCCAGATCAAAAACCTGTGTCTTTCAACTTCAAGATCTGGATTACATTGTGCCCTCCATTTCTGGATTGTAGTTAATTTCAGATTAAAAGTCAAAATGCAAAATTAATATAATAACTAGATAATAATAACACCTAAGATGATATAGATATCCCTTGTTCAACTGCAAACAAAAAATAAGCTTAGTTGGGTGGGATCTTGTCCCAAGGTCACCACTCCCTTTATGTATTTGGACTTAGGATTCATTTCCATTCTACCTCCTTGCTCCTATTTATTACTTGGACTGTATAATTTGTATCATTACTTTCTAAGTTTTCTATACTTGATCAAAATGCTCATCATGAGAGAAAGCTACAGGACAAAGTCTATTATGGGCTTTATTGAGACTTCTTTTGTCAATACAATTAATCTGAATCTCTTCCCATTAGCCTCAGGCAGACTTTTCAGATAAAGGCAAAAATCAGCCACATTCTTCACCAAAAGTTTTTAATAACAAACTCCAGGCAACATAATATAAAATTTCCCTCCTCTGCAACCTCTAGAGCAATGGAGTCGCCCTCAGCACCAATGTCTTTCATATTTCTTCTAAAATGGTCCATTAAACCCCACTTAAAGCATTTCACTGCTTTCCAAATCCAACATCCACATTCCTCCAAACAAAAACATGCTCAAGTCTATGCTCAAAACATGCTCAAGAGAGAGCCACCATGTCCAAGGCAACCTTTATAAAGTCAAACTTTAAGTGAGGCTGGCTTAGAGTTTCAGTGGTTCAGTCTATTATCATCATGGCAGGAAGCATGGCAGAGTCCAGGCAGACATGGTGCTGGAGATGAACTGAGAGTCCTACCTCTTGATCTGAAAGCAGCCAGAAAGAGACAGTATTTCTTCTGCACTGAGAAGATCTTGAGCATAAGACCTCAATGCCCACCCCCACAGTGACACAGTTCTTGCAACAAAGCCACACATATTCTAACAAGGACACACCTCCTAATAGTATCACTCCCTGTGGTCGAAGCATTCAAACATATGAATCTATGGGGGCCAAAGCTTTTCAAACAATTATAATATGAGAAGGCTGGGAGTGAGCACAGAAATCAGTGTGTAGGGGCATCTCTGGGACTAGCTGGAGGCCTGGCATGGGAGTGGGAAAGATACAGGGAGTCTATGGGGGTGATCTTAACTGAAATTCCTATCAGAGGGGTATTAGTGACTGGAGTTGCCACCTACTGAAGTCAGACAGGACTTCCAGTGGAGGGGAGAAGATAACAACCCACCCACAAAACTTTAAACCTAAAATTTGTCCTGCCTATAAGATGTACAGGGATAAAGATGGAGCAAAGATTGAGGGATTGACTAACCAATGACTGGAACAACTTGAGACACATCTGATATAAGAGATCCAATTCTAACACTATTAATTATACTCTGCTGTGCTTGCAGAGAGGAGCCTAGCATAACTGTGTCCTGAAAGGCTTCATCCAGCAGTGGTGGATGGAACCAGAAGCAGACCTCCACAGCCAAACATCAGATGGTACTTGGGGAGTCTTATGGTTTTATGGAAGAGTTGGAGAGAGAATGGTGTAAAATAGAGGGGTCAAGGACACCACAAAAAGACCTAGAGAGTCAAATAAGCTGGCCACTTGGGGACTTATAAAGACTGAACCACCAGCCAAAGAGTATCCATGGGCTGGACATAGGCCCCTACATATTTGAAACAGATGTGTAGCTTGGTATTCATGTGGGTCCACTAAAAATTGGAGTGTATACTTTCTCTGACTCTGTTGCCTGGCATTGGATCCCCTTCTCCTAACTGAAATGCCTGATTGGGCCTCAGTGGGAGAGAATGTCCTTAGTTCTAATGCATCTAGATGTCCCAGAGTAGGGTTGTACCAAGGTACCAAGGGGGAGCTCCTCTTCTCTGAAGAGAAGGAGAGGGGGTAATGAGAGAGAGATTTATAAGGGTGGGACTGGGAGGAACTGGGAGCCACAGTTGTGGTATAAAATGAATGAATTAATTAATTAATAAAATTTTTATTTTATTAAAATTTCATCAATTTTATTTCCTGGAATATAAAATTATCTCAAAAGCTGATAGTTCATGCTCTCAACTCCTCTTTTTCTAACTGATCCAGTATGATGTGCAACACAGAATAAAAGATAAACATTATTAGATTTATTACTATACTAATAACAAAGTGATGCTTAAATATATGAGTCAGGCTAAGTAGTCATGGCAACTAGATATTTTTAAAAACACTAGTCTACCTCTTGCTCTAAGTTTAACATTTAAATCAGGAGACTTTGAAAATACAAGATTCATTTCCATAATATATGTGAGTTTAGTCCAAACTTAGTAGCAACCTTAAATGATAAAAGATTGATACTCCCCAAAAAAGAGAGAACTCTGCTTTTGAGCTGCACCAACATTTTTCTGCCTTGCTAAGTGCTTCACAGTTACTAGACTCATTAGAGATAAATCCATATATCATCTATAGTCCACAATCTATAATCAATATTCTATAATTGATATTCTATAATCTATAATCAGTATTCTATCATCTATAATTGGATATCTACAATATAATCAATATTCTATAATCTATAATATTCTATAATCTATGATCAAAGATATATAATCTATGATATATGGTATATATAATTAATGTATAAGATATAATGTATGAAGTATAATATATAACATAAAATGTAACATGTAATGTGGAACATATAATATTTAACATGTAACATGTAAGATGCAATGTGTAATATGCAATATATAACATACAATATATAATATGTGTTTACTGGCTAGTTTTGTGTCAACTTGACACAGGCTGGAGTTATCACAGAGAAAGGAGCTTCAGTTGGGGAAATGCCTCCATGAGATCCAGCTGTAAGGCATTTTCTCAATTAGTGATCAAGGGGGGAGGTCCCCTTGTGGGTGGTGCCTTCTCTGGGCTTGTAGTCTTGGTTCTATAAGAGAGCAGGCTGAGAAAGCCAGGGGAAGCAAACCAGTAAAGAACATCTCTCCATGGCTTCTGCATTAGCTCCTGCTCCCTGACCTGCTTGAGTTCCAGTCCTTACTTCCTTCAGTGATGAACAGCGATGTGGAAATGTAAGTTTAATAAACTCTTTCATCCCCAACTACTTCTTGGTCATGATGTTTGTGCAGGAATAGAAACCCTGACTAAGACAATATGGTATATGATATATTATTGACATATGACATGTCAAATATGATATATAACACATAGTATGTAACATGCAGCATGCAAGATGTAACATGTAACATATAACATAATATATTAATTATAAAACAATTATATAATTATATATTAATATATTATAATATAGCTATATGATGTATTACAATATATCAGTCATAATAATCATATAACTATATAATTGCAATTGATTGTATAATAATATATAATATTTAACAGGTGTGTGATGTAATATGTGACATATAACATGATATAGGATATGATATGAAGTATATATCATATGCTATAACATAAAATGTATTTATATACCAGAGCCATGCAAATATATACTCATGAAAATACATTCATATATATGCATTCACATGCACATTCACACATGTAAATATTTTTTCTCAATGATTCCTATGAGTTATGTGATTTAAAAGAGACAGGAGCAATCCTTTCTATTGATAATAACCAATGAAAACTAAATTTTGAGATTATACACAAGGAATTACACAGATTGCCATCCCTCCATAGTGTGGTTGGCAAGAGACTCTGATTAGGAATTCTTTACAACTGTTTTCTAAGCCCCAGGGTGAAATCAATTAGCAGTAACTCACTGTTCTCTCTGGACCATAAGAAACATGCAACTTTTAGTGACATATCTAAGTCCCCAATATTTATCTGTACATAATTTCATAGCTAAACATGAAGTTACTTCAGGTTATTAAAGTGCACCACACATTCTCTCTTTTATACTAGTTTCTTTATGATAGTGTGATATAGTATTGTTATACTTGAATTTCTGCATCATAATTTTCTATTCTTCTTGAATTTTGCCCTTAGAAACTATAGCGTTTTATCTTGGACTGATTGTTGCCTTCTGCCAGTATATTCCCAGACTATTGTTTTTCTTGGCCATACGTCTTCCTGAAGTCTATTTCTGGTCTCATGTCATATCAGTTCTTCCCAAATATGCACTTCCTTGCTTCCTATGTATTAAGTTGACTGATTCATCTACTCTCAGATTGTAATATCTTTCTGCCACTGTTGAACATGCACCATTCCATAGTTCTGGTTTAAGCATGATTGCTGCAATTCTAGAAGTTGCCACCAGGTGGGAGGCTGTAGAAATGCTCAGATTCCACAATTTTGTCAAGTGGGAAGTGGCAGAAAAAAACAGTTCACTTGAACCAGAGTTAAGTGTTTTCAAATACATGATCTGCGTTATCATAAATTTTAATGCACAATTTCATTGTCTAATTATCACAATTCACTGAAGGAAAGAAACTGAACATAAGTGCTTCATTGGGTTGGAAAACCAGAAGATTAATCTCTAAAACATAGACTAGACAAAAAGAAAAATACATGATTTCTACAATACATTGTATTGTAGAAAAGTGCACCCATACGTTAACTAATAAATCAAAGCCACTGGCTCAGGATACTAAAATAATAACATTAAAATTCCAATATTGATCTGTATAGTTCTTTCATATAAGGCTATATTTAAAATGACTGAACATTATGACTATAGAGTATAACTTGTAGGGGAACTGAAGGAGTGACTGAAAGGTTTAAAGGTTTTAGAGAGTTAGCTTGTTCACTAAAAACTGTTGAGCCCAAATGCTCCCACTGAAGCAACACAGTATTGTAGTGAGTTGCTGTCTGCTAAAACTGTTGCTGTCTGATATTCAGCCTCACATTTTCTTATTCATGCTTGCTTTTAGTATTATGTATACAAATTTTTCTTTATAAAAATTCCATTCTAAATTCCTTAATGTAATTCAAAAATGAATATAAATGAAAATAAAGAAATGATAAAGTGTGCCACATCTCCTTGGCATAAGTCCCATACCACATACAGTATATACTGTGTATCCCACATATAGCATATGCAATACATACTTTGGGTCTAGTCAGGGTGCCTGCATTAATTTACATACAAAACTTTGATAAACTTTGGAAGGCATTGTTTTTTAGGTAAAGGAACACGTTTTTTCTTTAAATGACTAACACCCAAGTAATTAATCTTTTGTACTCCCTAGAAATCAAATATCCAGTTTTAAGATGGCAGATTTAGAGCAGGGATGTTTGGGCAAACCTCAGTTTCAACCTGTGTTCTATTCTAACTTTCTAGCATTACGGAAGACATACGCTCTCTAAGATGCCTCTTTGTTATCTATATAATGGAGGCAAAAACATGCTTATTACCTAATATCAGAGAATCAAATTGGAAAATGCATGAATGCCTGAAGGTGTAGCTCAGCCATAGAGTATGTGCCTGGCATGTGTTAAGGCATGGGCTTAATCTCAAGTAACGACAAGAAGTAATATAATAGTATAAATATTACTATTATTAATATTTCAATTATTAACAATAGTGTGTAAAATAATGTCACATAATTAACATAATATTTTGTCCATTTTTAGCAGAATTATTTTATTCCCACTAACTAGTCTCTCCAAAAACTCAGGGTGAAATTTATAACTGATTGAAAATGGTGAAGTGGGAGCTGGGGAGATGGTGCAATACCTGGCAGCTCACAACTATCTATATCTCCAGTAGCAGAGCATATGACACTCCATTCTGGCCTCTTCAGGCACTGCACATCCATGTGTATAAAAAGAGAGTTGGAGGGGGAAAAAGGAAAAAATACTGTGTGATAGATTCATCCTCAGAAGATAGCCAGTTGGGAATATTCCCTGGAATTCATTCCCAAACTAGCTATGCTTAAGGAATAAATGAGTTCATGGTGAATAAATTCATTGGTCATGGAGGGAGTATTTTCTTTACAGTTTGATTTTCTAGCATATGTGCCTCAGTCATTTGTACAACTCAGAGAAGTTAATTTACACTTCCTTGCTTAATCTTGTTCTTTATCTATTCTTTCTATGCTTCATAGCAAAGGTTTCTTGAAAAATGGTTGAGAATTATGACAGTATGTAAATTTTAGTATAGTTTTCTAGAAGTTATAATTGATTACTCATCTTTTCTTTATAAACTTTTGCTTCATACTGTTCCATATCATGTCACATTAAAGAAATGCATGTTGCCTTTGAAATTTTATGTTTTATTGATTCATACTCATATTGCCTACTCAGTACTTTACCTCATGGGTTCTACCAAGGATAACCCACATAGAACAAGCATAAAATGTCGTGTCCTCTCTCAACCAGCAAGGAAGACACAACCACCAGTTCTTCTCTCAGCAGTTTATTCAGGAACCTTGAACAATCTTCTCCCCCGAGCCCCAGGCTACAAGCCCTTTTATATCATTCACACCAACCAATCGTGGCAGACCATGTCACTTCACCAGGCGTGCGGCCTCAGACAACCAGAAGAGCGGGAACAAATCACCACCAAATGTGGACCTGTTTACCACAAGCTGCATAGCCAACAGGTGTCATCTATAAGGTGCGGCTTCGGGTAGCCCAGGGGAGGGGCCGTGGCCTCCTACATATCCCCCTTTTTTCTTTTATTGCTATATGGGCGAAGGTAGAGGTCTAATTCCCCATATGCAAACATAGGGGCCTTATACAAAGCCTTCCTCCAGGCTCACCACCCAGGGAGGCCTTGGCCAGCTCCCAGTGTCATTTTTCTGGGGGAGGGACACTTGGACACTTAACCNTCAAGCAATTAGACATGCCTTCCAGAGGACGCCAAACAGGTCACTAGCTGTCCCCTGTGCAGTGCTTAGCCTGGCATCCCATGGCAAGATGGAAAAATGGCAAGGCTATTTCTTTATGGCAGCAAGACAAATCTGAGGTGATTGTCCCGCCTCCACGGTGGCAAAGGCCTGCACCACCATGGCAGAAGTGTGGGCCTGTGCACACTGCAACCAACACATATACCATGTACACAACACACAGCAAAAATTCCCCAGAAGACCATCCATCCCCAATCCTTGAGGAAGCTGAAGGTCCTCTGGATCATCTTCAACCATTGCTGAGCAATGGCAATCTCCACATGGATGTTCCTGTTTCATGGGACAAATTAGCTGCACAAGAAAAATTCTGAAACTGCACANAGGTTACACTTAGCATTATGATTTGAATATATGGAAGGCAGTATTTTGGAAGCACCATTTACACCTNANACAAAGACTAATTGCTCCAGAATATCTACAGTAAGAATCCAGTTTTCAGCTGAGAGTTAACAAGGGAGCTGAGCGTTAACAAGGGAGTTGAGCCAGCTGCTTTAAGTGGTAATGAGGGCAGCTGGCCCAAACATGGGTCAGGGTTTCCACCATCAGACGACCCATCCAAACTTCCCTCCTCACTCTCCCATTCTCCAGCCTCTCCTCTCTTCTGCTGGCTTCTCGCCCGCACCCTTCTGCCTCTGCTGCATTAGCCCCCATGACACCATGAACATAATTTTAGATGTCTCACAGGAGCTACAGTAGTTGGCCATGGGCAATTGGGAAAGCAATCTCTTTTAAAATACCCACCCTGGCCACAGGAAAACTTTTCTAACTCAGCAGCATACACTCTACTCCTACCTGCCAGGAAAGATTTAATGAAATTCCAAATTACTAACAACTGCACCAACATTCTTACTTTCATTTTTAAAGCAATCTCCTCCTGCTCTCTTCACTTTTAACTTTGTCCCTGTGCCGGGAACCTAACTTTGAACCTTAACCTTGCTTAACTTTGTCTCTGTACCAAGAACCTTCATTGTCCCTCTACCAGGCATGATATGTCTCCTTGCCGAGAACCTTTTAAATTCGTCCCTGCTCCAGGATCCTCCCCCAAACTCCTGGGGTTGTAAGTCCTACCTGCTGTGGACTTAACCTGCCAGCAGACCCTGACTGCTGAAAGTTCTGAACTTTTTGATGGGGGAGTCGGTTTTCCTGTACGGGCCACCATTTGTTGCGTGCCCCCTTGACCACAGCAAGGAAGATGCAACCACCAGGTCTTCTCTCAGCAGTTTATTCAGGAACCTTGAACAATCTACTCCCCTGAGCCCTGGGCTACAAGCCCTTTTATATCATATGCACCAACCAATCTCGGCAGGCCATGTCACTTCACCAGGCACGTGGCCTCAGCCAACCAGAAGAGCGGGAACAAATCACCACCACATGTGGACCTGTTTACCACAAGCTTCATAGCCAACAGGTGCCATCTATAAGGTGCCGCTTCGGGTAGCCCAGGGGAGGGGCCGTGGCCTCCTACAATAAAACATGGAATTTCCTCATTAAATATTCTTCCAGCAACTGATCAGTGACAAATCTTACATTTACTTTGTTTTCCTCTCATAATTTGATTGAATTTAAGTAAAAGAGTGAACAACTTTCTCATGTGATGAATTTGACCATCAGTTCATGAGTTATTTCTTATACCTTGAAATATAACCCTACAAAGGAAGGTTGTTAGTTCTCCTTGCCCCATCTCTGGTAACAATTATGTTACCACTAACGCAGCTTTAAGAGTGCCTACCTTCAGCTCCATATTTTCCTAATTGGGTTAAATATGTTCTTACATGTTAACAAAATGAAACCTGTTGATTAGTGATATGTTTGTACTAATAAGAATTGTGTTTTGGGGTTGGAGGGATGGCTCAGTGGTTAAGAGCACTGACTGCTCTTCTGGAGGTCCTGAGTTCAAATCCCAGCAACCACATGGTGGCTCACAACCATCTATAATGAGATCTGATGCCCTCTTATGGTGTATCTGAAGATAGCTACAGTATACTTAATATAATAAATAAATACATCTTTTTTTAAAAAGAATTGTGTTTAAATAATTTAACCATCTATGCTAACAGTTCAGGGTAGTTAATACATGTTTATGAGACTTTTACAGCACAATGTTTTCTACTGACCCCTAAGATGTAAAATGCTTTGTTTGAAAAGAAAGCATGACAATTATATTGGAGAGATATGGAACAAATCAATTTTAAAATCGGTAATTCCTGCTTAGAATGCCATAGTGGTAGGTAGAGGGGAATACTGAGGATCTTACATAACGTTTTTGTAGCCTTGAGAAAGCTGTTGGTATAGGCCCCCAAATGAAGCCCTATCTTTCCTGTACTGTAAGCCTAGTTGACTAATCATGGCAGGTGAAACCATGGGCCCCAGAAGAAAACCTGCCACTTTCCTAAACCAGCATTGTATAAAATTGCACCCCAAAAACTTAGCCTTATATCCATAGGTAAGTTCAGTTTCATCCCCCATCAAAGAAGGTTCTCTTTGCAACAAATGGAGGATATTTCAGGTATGCACAACTAGATAAGCTGTAAAGAACAATGCACTGTAGGCTGCCTGTCCTCAATAGATCTATAAGACAACTCCTACAACTAAGGTTCAGGAAACATCACAAAAGAAGGAAAGGAAAGATTATGAGCCTAAGGAAGAGGATGTCTATTGTGAGAAAGTATCTTTTAGGGAGGCAAAACCATGAAATTTCAACAATATTGTTGCCCAAACTAGACCTGCCAAAGAACTGAATTTGACATGTCAAAGTGAATGTCTGAAATCTCAGAGTGTTCCAACCCTAGAGAAAGAGTTACTGAAAATTAATGGCTTCTGAGGGATGGAAACTCAGTCTTCTTTGGGGATGAGCCCCTCATCAGGTAATCTAAATTCAAGTGATTGGCCTCAAATACACATCCATATGAGTAACAATAAAGACACTCGGGGAGAGAGAGAGAGAGAGAGAGAGAGAGAGAGAGAGAGAGAGAGAGAGAGAGAGAGAGAGAGAGAGAGATACACATATATATTCATGAATTTAAAAGGTAGTTGGTGATACATAACAGGAATTGAAGAAAAGAGAAAGAGATGTGAATTTATCTAAACACAACCTCATATATGAAATTCTGAAAAAAATTAAAAATTTTATTCTGCTCTCTTTAGAGGATGATGATTTTATTTCCTCATTCTTTTGCCTTATAATCCTAAAACTAAGGATAGAGGCTGTTTAGCATTGTTTTCTTACCTTACACTTTAATCTGTGCCCTTGTTTGAAAATATACTACAGATTCCAAGCAATTTGATTCCAAAGAAAGACTGAAGCACCTAAATATTTTCAGATTAAAGTTTACCTTAGTAACTTTATCCTGATCTGTTCTGAAAAAAGCATAAATATACCTGTCATTGCCATCATGAAGGTGAATATTTAGGATTGCTTTATCTGTAATAATGGGAGAAAGCCACATTATTGTAAAATGGTTCTAGTTTCTGCCTACTGCAACTGTCCAAGCAGTTTATGTGGACCAGTGGGATAGCCTCTTTAAACATCTGGTCCACTTGCTTCAAAGCCTTGGTCTTGTTCTTTTTCTAATGAATTACAACTTGACCAGGAGATGGAATTTGACCTCATCCTGGGGACAACAAACTAAGAAGGTTCTGCTGTGAGCTTTGGTTCTGTGTATGATTCTGATGTCTGAGGTAAAATAGCAAAATAAATTGGTTCCCAAAAGAAGGATAGCAAGTGCATGCTAAAAAGAGCCCTCACTGCCTGCCATTCCCATCAAATTCCAAGCAAGTCTGCAATAAAAATGACTGATTTGTATTCCCTCCTATCCTCATGCTTTATTCTCCCTTCTCACTCAGACCATCTGGTAGGTTTCTGCAGACAATAGCCTGCACAGTGACTGTGAAAGGATTATTGCCTTATGGGAAAGAAAATCAATTATCAGTTCTGTTTTCTCTTTTTGTAACAGTGAAGATGGCTCTGCTCCATTAAAGAATGTGTTGTAGCCTCCATTACATTAAACATTTTATAAGTCTTAAACTGTAATACCCCATTCTCTTCCTGTTCTATTTTTTCTCTTTTGTTACTTCTATACGCTGATGTGCAATATTTCTTTAGCATTTTAAATTCTTCCCAGATACCTTTTTTTTTAAATCAGGAAGCACTAAATTCCAGGTTAATATCTTTTAAAAAATACTCTTTGAGAATTTCATGTGAATATTGTATTTCTCTCATTTCTATCCCTCTTTGTCCTCTTTCCAACTGTTCTTGTGCTTTCTCTACTTCAAATCAAACTAATAAATCTATTTTTATTAAATTATAATTACAAGGTATATATTCATACACACACACACTACTGAGTCCACTTGATGTTGCTTATATGAACATGTGTTTAAGACTGACTATTTGGGATTGAGTAACCTATCAGGAAATTGGCCCCTGGAGAAAACTAGTCCTCTCTCATCAGCCACTACTTGCCTATAGCTTTTCACCTAAGTGTAGGCCTTGTGGAATTTCCCCATCCACATTTGCATTTCAATTGGAGTTGTAATTATGCAGGCCTTATTTAAGCAGTCATCTTGTTAAGGTTTCCTACATGAGCTTCTCTGGCATATCTAGCAGACAGTATCTCACAGAACACTTTGTGAGCCTTGAATCCTGCAATCTTTCTTGCCCATCTTTTATGAGGTTCCCTAAGCCTTAAAGGTCAAGTAGATGTACCAAGTGGAGTCACATACACAGTTCTCTGCAAGGAAAAAAGACCAAGTAACATATAAAGACAGACCAATTAGAATTACATCCAACTTCTCAGTGTAGACCCTAACCAACAAAAAAAGCCTGGGCAGAAGTCTTGCAGTCTCAAAGAGACCACAGATGCCAGTCCAGGCTTCTATACTGAACAAAACTTTCAGTCACTTTAGATGAAGAATACAAAATATCCCACGACAATGTTAAATTTAAATAATACCTATCTATAAATCCAGCTCTACAAAAGATAAGAGAAAGAAAACTACAACCCAAGGAGGTTAACTACACCCAAGAAAACACAGGAAATAATTTCACACCAGCAAGACCCAAAGGGAAGAATATACACATACACACACACACACACACACACACACACACACACACACACCACAACCACCACCACCACCACCACCACCATGAACAACTACTATTACTACTACTACAACAACTACTACTACTATTACTACTACTACTACTACTACAACTAGTACTACTATTACTACTACAACTAATGCAACTACAACAACAACAACTACTACAACTACAACAAAATAGCAATGATTAGTAATCATTGGTCATTATATCTCTCAGTATTAATAAACTCAACTCCCCAATAAAAAGACACAGGCTAAGAGTGTGGATGCCAAAATAGGATCCATACTTCTGTTACTTCCAAGAAACATTCCTCAGAATCAAAGATAGAAATTACCTCAGAGTAAAGGATTCCAAAAAAGATTGTCCAAGAAAATGGACCCAAGAAGCAAGCTGCTGTAACCATTCTAATATCTAACAGAATAGATTCCAAACAAACAAAATATATATTAAAAAAAAAACAAAAAACAAATGGTGAAGGACACTTCATACTCATCAAAGGAAAAATTCACCAAGATGATGTCTCAATTCTGAATATCTACACTCCAAATTCAAGCACATCCACAATTCTAAAAGATACCAACAAAATTCCCAGAATTGATAATTAGTATGAAATTCCACTTAAAATACAGTGCAAGAAAAGATACCTGGTACAATTAAACTATGTAACTAGGATTTTTAATATAAATCCAGAAAAGTCGGCCGGGCGGTGGTGACCCACACCTTTAATCCCAGCACTCGGGAGGCAGAGGCAGGCAGATTTCTGAGTTTGAGGCCAACCTGGTCTACAGAGTGAGTTCCAGGACAGCCAGGGCTATACAGAGAAACCCTGTCTCTTGAAAAAAAAATCCAGAAAAGTCTTATATGGGGCATTTTCCTCATAAAGACACACAGAAGAGATTTGCTTACTTTTTTAAGTTTTATGTTGGATTTAAGTTAGTCTTGGTCCATTCAGTCAGCTAAATTTTAATTACATAATTGTCACTGATCTCCCCTTCTTCCTAGGCTTCTCTTGTCTTCCATCAGCTACTACATGATATCTTTCAGAGCAATGTGTGTGCACCTTGGCTTCCCTTTTACATTTCTTTTATTGCTATCCACAGCTATAATCTGTCACTTCCCAACTGGGTAAATTTGTGTACCTTTTTATACCTTAACATTCTCAGATTCCTTAAGCTCATTCAGGTCAATGTAATCTTTCTTAAGTTACTTTGATTTTTATCTTTGCAATCTTTCCCTTATTCTATTGTTGTAAAATTACAGAAACCCCACAAAAAACCCCACAAAATCAGAAACCATATTATATACACAGAAGACCTGTAGGGTAGGTAAGGAATGAAAAAAGGGAGAAATTGCTTAGACAAAAAATCATGGGACAAAAAGACAAAAGGACTCTCCAACATTACCACTGAATTCATTTTGTGTTGGTCATCTACTGCTAAGCATGGGACCTGCCTCTCAGAGTGGTTTGTATATCCAGTGAGACTCCCCTGGATAAAATACATTTTCATTTGTGAGTAAATAGTAAATGGAAATAGCCTCTGGCATAAGAATGTGGGCTTTCTCTACTCTCAGTACTAGGACCCCATGAGGTTCAGACTTCTGGGTGCCCTATGCTTGCTGTCACAGCCTCTGTGAGTTTGTATGTATGTCTCCCACTGTATTTAGAAGGCCTTGTTTTCAATGATTTCTGTATCCTGTCTTTCTCTTACAATCTTTCCGTCCCTGTTTTGCAGGGGGCAAAATTAATAGACATTGCATTTAAACCAAGGGCCCCAAGTTCTCTCACTCTCTGCATATTCTCTGCCTGTGACTCTTTGTAATTATTCCCATCTATTGCAAAATGAAAGTTCTTTAATGATGGCCGAACAATATACTGATATAGGAGTATAGTAGAATTTGGTTTTCCCCTAGGTCTCTGGACTATTAAGACTCAGGTTCTTGGCCACATGAGCACTATTGGGGGATGGGCTCCATCTCATGGAGGGGCCTTTAAATTTAGCCAGATTCTGGTTAATCCCACAAGCTTGGCGCCACTATGACATTAATGTATCTTGCATGCAGGTCACCATTGTAGATAAAAGGGTTTGTAGCTTTGGTTGGTTTTTACCTTGCTCCTTTGGTAGCATGCAAAGTAGATTCTTGTACACTGAACAGTAGTCAATAGGAGTGACTGCTCTAAGTAGTATCAGCTTGAGCTCTCTGTGTTCAGTGAGTAATGTGGATGTTATCTTCAGGAGTAGGGCCTTGCCATCTGTTTGTGAAGAGCACACAATAGCCTTGTCAGTAGCTTAGGTTGCTTGGGGACCCCATTACCAAAATCAATCTAGCAATTCAATGCAAACCTAATTAAACTTCCAACACAATCCTTCATAGAACTTAAAAGGATGAATATCATCTTCATATGGAAAAACAAGATAGCTAAATCAATTAATAATAATAATAATAATAAGGAGGAGGAGGAGGAGGAGGAGGAGGAGGTATCACATCCCATATCTCAATTTATACTAAAAAGCTTTAGTAATAAAAAGCAGCATGGTCTGTCTCAGTCAGTTGATGGCAGGGCATCTCAGACGACAGCAATGCTAGGCTCCTGTCTGTAAGCACATCATAGTATCAGTAATAGTATCAGACCTTGCTGCTCCACCCCCATGGAATGGATCCCAAGTTGAGTCGATCACTGGACTGCCTTTTCCTCAGTCTCTGCTCCATTTTTGTCCCTGCAGTTCTTTTAGACAGGAACAATACTGGGTCAGAAATTTTGTGTGTGGTTTGGTAAACCCGTCCCTCCATTTCAGGTCCTGTCTATCTACTAAAGGTGGGCTCTTTGAGGTCCCTCTCCCCATTGTTGGGCATTTTGGCTAAGGTCACCCCAATTGACTCCTTTTACCTCCCAGGTCTCTGGTACTTTCTAGAGGGTTCCCCCACCAGAAGCTGCACATTTTTATTCATTCTCCTGGACTTCTGGGCTTCTCTCCTGTCCCCTCTCCATACTGGATCCTGTTTACCCTTTCCCCTTTCTTTCCCCTCTCCCACCCAGGACTCTCCCTCCTTCTGCCTCCCTTGATTATTTTGTTCCCTCTTCGAAGTGGGATTGAAGCATCCATACTTGGGTCTTCCTGCTTGTTAAACTTCTTAGAGTCTGTTGGATGTACCCTAGGTATTCTGTACTTTTTGATTTATATCCACTAATTGAGTATATACCATACATGTCTTTTTGGGTCAAGATTACCTCACTAAGAATGATATTTTCTATTTCTATCAATTTTCCTGCAAAATTCAAGATGTCCTCATTTTTAATAGCTGAAGAGTATTCCATTGTGTAAATGAACCAAATTTTCTGTATCAGTTATTTGGTTGAGGGATGTCTGGGTTGTGTCCAGCTTCTGACTATTACAAATAAGGCTGTTATGAACATAGTGGAGTGTGTGTTCTTGTGGTATGTGTGGGATCTTTTGGCAGTCAGGAGTCTAACATGTCTGTCCTCTGAGAGGCCCTACCATCAGCTGACTGAAACAGATTCAGATACTTACACTCAACCCTTGGACTGAATTCAGGCACCCATATGGTTTCATTAGGGGAAGGATTGAAGAAGCTGAAGCAGAGAGTGATTCCATAGGAAAACCAGCAATCTTGACTAACCGGGACCCCTCAGAGCTCCCAGAGACTGAGACACCAACCAGGTAGCATACACTGGCTGGTCTGAGGCCCCTGGCACCATATATAACAGAGGACTGCCTGGTCTGGCCTCAGTGGGAGAAGATGTGCCTAATCCTTGAGAGACTTGAGGCCCCAGGGAAGGTGGATATCTGGTGATGGGGAACAACCTCTCAGAAGCAAGGGGGAGGAGGATTGGGATAAGGAAGAGTGGGGGAACTTGCAGGGGGAAATGGCTGAATCGTAAATAAATAAAATAATTTTTAAAGTTCAAAAAGTAATAAAATACATGTATTAAAGTAAACAGGATGGTATTGACATAACATCATATATGTTAGTCAATAAAATTGAATTTAGATTCAGACATATACCCCCACACAACACATTTTCAACAAATGGTGCTGGTCAAACCGACTAGTTGCATGTAAAAGAATGCAAATAGATACATACTTACCAACTTGCACAAATCTCAATTCCAAATGGATCAACGGTTTTAATATGAGAAGAGCTACACTGAGTATGATAGGAGACAAGGTGGAAAATAGTTAGCATAGGCACTAAAAACAACAATAATAAATGGGACTTCATAAAACTGAAAAGCATTGGTATGATAAAGAACATGATCATTCAGGTAAAGTAGCAGGTTACAGAATAGGACAAGATTTTTATGAACCACACATCTGATATAGGATGAATTTCTAATATATATATATATATATATATATATATATATATATATATATATATCAAAAAACTGGACATCAAGAAAATATACCAATTTAAAAACTGGGATACAGATCTAAATAGTGTATTCTCATTAGAAGAATCTCAAATGACTAACAAGCCCATTAAGAAATGTACAATATCCTTAATTCAGGGAAATACAAATCAAAGCCTCTTTGAGATTCCATCTTACAGAGAATGGCCAAGATCAAAAACACAAAGGACAGTTCTTGCTGGCAAAGATATTTAGTAAGGAAACCACTCATCCATTGCTGGTGGATGTATCAACTTGGACAGCAACTGTGGAAATCAATGTGGCGGTTCCTCAGGAGTGTGAGGATTAATCTACCCCAAGCTCCAGCTGTCCCACTTTTGTCCCAAAAGACTCTGTATCTTACTTCAGAGGCACTTCCTTGCTTATGTTCATCGAACATAGAAGACAGAGCCCCATCTGGACATTTCTCACTGCCAAATGAAAACTCCAATTCTGGGAACGGGTTACATCTAATTGAGTTGTTGATCAAGTACTTTTAATAACTGTGTCCTCAGAGCTAATTTGTTTTTAGGAGTATGGCTTTTATGCAAGAATGTATTCTAGATTTATCTACTAGAAATGATAAAGTGTTTTATGTTTGGTATAACAATGTACCAACATGTAAATTTGCTCATAGTTATAGTGCCTCTGGGAAGTTTTACTAGATGAGAAGAGATTGTTTGTTTTTAAGTGATAATGTCTTAATTAAAAATGAAAAGTAGTTCCCATGAATTGATGCTAAACAGCGTATTCACTGTCTATCTTTGTTTGCTTTATTTCTTTCAGTTATCAAATCTGCCTGCCATGCAGGACATACTTCCTCAGAATTAAGAAATGAATTTCATCTCCTTCTTCTGGCTCTTCTCTTTATCTTCTCTCATCTCAAAGTGTGACACCCTTGAACTGTAGTATTCACATCTATCCCAACTTGAACCACATTATGATATCCAAAGGAATCTTTGTTCTTCCGTATGCACTTAGATGAATGTGTTTTGCAGCTTAACGTACAAATGATTCATTTGGCATCTTGACAGAATACACATTCTCACTCAGTAAGGTTGTTGTACACTTAGTCATCTACATTTTTAACTAGCTCCCTGAGTATATTCAGTTCCAGTTGTTTGAAGACCTGCACTCTAGATATCAAGTTTTAGGGTACAGAAAAATAAATTCATTCAACTTAAGTTTTATTACATGGTAAGGAATTTCAAAGGATCCATTCTATTTAGAAAGATATGTTCAATAATTCACGTGGAAAAATGATGTGAAAATATTAAGTGCTGAAATAATAGCTAGGTAAGAAATAATTAAAGAATGATTAGTATTGAGTTCTTCAAAGCAAGGACAAAAGAAAAGAGGCTCATTACTTATAAAAAAGGGCCAAGTTTATAGAAAGTAGGAAGTAGATATCAAATCTTCTACTTTGTGAACTAGGAAACTGAATTGTTATGAAAATAAAATGCTGTCTCAATTATAATTTAAACAAAAATTATGTGAATGCATGTTTGTAAATAAAATATAGGTTTTCATGCAAAGTTACTGCCTCCATGATAGCTATGTTGGCATTGTAGATAGGCAAAAAAATTTCTCTGGACGTTTCAAAAATCTTTGAAGGATTTATTTAGCTAGTTTGTTAGTTAGCTTTGTGTGTGTGTGTGTGTGTGTGTGTGTGTGTGTGTGTGTGTGTTGCCTGCATGAATGTATGTGCACCACCTTGTGACTAGTGCCCTCTCAAGATAGAAGAGAGTGTTGGATCCCCTGCATCTAGGGTTCTGAATAGTCATAATCCACCACGTGGGTGCTAGGAATTAAACATTAGTCCTCAGAAACAAACAAACAATAAACAAACAAGTGGTGTGACCTGCTAAGCCACAATTTAAAAAAAATAATTCTAAACTATAAGGCAAATGCAACTGGATTCTAGTGGAGAAAAGAATCACTTGATTTGTTAAAACATATAATATAATACATGAAGTTCAGAGCCTACCTCATGCTAAATGAAGAAAATGTCAAAGCATTTCTTCTAAAATTGGGAACAATTCAAAAATGTCAATTCTTTCCACCCCCATTCAATGTAGTGCTTGAAGACTTGCCTGCAACACTAAGCCGGACGTACCTACAACACTAAGACAGATGGAAGAGGCAAGAGAATACAAATAGGAAAGAAAAAAACTCAAAGTATCTTTATTTCAGAATGGTATGATTTTGTACATAAGAGATCATAAAGACTGCACTAGGAAAAACTACAGATGATAAATGTATTCTCCAACAATACAAAATTAATATACAAATACAAGTAGTCTTCCTGTATTAATATATTGAGAAAGAGATTGCAGTAACAATCCCATTCACTTCAACCTGAACTTTAAAAATAAAATAAAACACATCGGCATAAATCTAATCAATAAAGTGAAAAACTTGTACAATGAAAGCTTTAAAATACTGATAAGAGAATTTTAACAAGAAACCAGAAGATGTAAAGACCTACATGTTAATAGATTAGTAGGAATCTTGAAAATGGTCAACCCTCCAAAAGTAGTATACAGCTTCATTACAATTACTGTCAAAATTTTAAGGCAACTTAACAATTCATGTGAAAACACAAAAGACCCAGAATAGCCAAAACAATCCTGAACTATAAAACACCAAAGAGTTATTGCCATCATTAAATTCAAGTTATGCTGTAGAGAATTAACATAAAAAGAAACAAAAACAAACAAAAACCAGGCACTGTGATCAGTCGAATAGAATTGAAGATGTAGATATAAGCCCATGCACATACAATCACTTGAAATTTGACAAAGTGGACAAAAATATGCATTGAAGAAAGAGTAGCATGTTCAACAAATAATTCTGTTTGAGTTTTACAGCTACATGGAGAAGAATGCAAATAGATAATCTTTTCTCACCCTGCACACAACTCAAATCCAAATTAATTATGGACTTTGCCATAGTACCAAATGCCCCCATTTTGTTAAAGGAGAAAGTAGGAGATATGCTTCAACCTACATAGGCATAGAACAAGATTTTCTGAAGAGGAAGTCAATAACACGAGTCTTGAGACCAATAACTGATAAATGCAAACCCATGAAACTAAAAAGTGTCTGTATAGCAAAGAATTTCGTTATTCAAGTGAAGAGACAACATATACAATAGGAAACATATCTTCACCAGATATGTTAATCTAACAGGGTGTTACATATACAAAGAACTCAATAAAGCAACTACCAAGAAACCAACCCAATTAACAACATGGGCATAGATCCTAACAGAGTACTAAAACAAACAAACAGACAAAAATAGTCCATGTGTATGAAATATATATTTTAAATAATTTTCTACTTCCTTGGCCTGCAGGGAAATGTAAATTAAAAATACTTTGAGATTTCCTATTACTATAGTCAGAATGGCTAGGATAACAAATAAATGAAAACAAACTCTAGTATGGTTGTGGGGAAAGGTGAACACTTATTCACTATTGGTTGGAGTGAAAATTGTTACAGCTAGAACGGAAATCAGTGTGAAGGATCCTCAAAAAGCTAGAAACGGATTTACTACATGCCCTAGTTAGGGCTATCCAGAACATGTACCCAAAGGGCTCTATATTCTACTATAGAAATACTTGTCCATCCATATTCATTGCTGCTCTATTTATAAAAGCCAGGAAATAGAAAGAGCATAAATACTGATAATGAATGCGATATATTTACAAAATGGAATTTTTTTTAAGAAAAATGAAATTATAAGATACACAGGTCAATTATGATGCTGGGAATAATCATTTTGAGTAAATAAGCCAAGAACAATAAAGAAAATCTCACCGGAATGTTTTGTATCTGGATGTTACCTTTGAATCTTAAATATATTTGTTTAAATTGCAGTACCTGTAGAAGTCAAGAAGATAGTAAGGCAGGAAGCTTGTAAGAGAGAGGAAAGAGAATGCCAACAGTATGAAGGGAGACTGAGGAATACTGGTGTCAGAGAATTAGGTAAGGTCGGAGCAGGGGAGGGCAGGGTAGATGAGAGATTACGGGATGATAATTAACACTGAAGGCTTCTGGAAAAGTCAAATATACGCCTAACCATGTATAATCTTCTCATAATATCTATATTTTCATAAACAAGTTCACTCCTATCATCAAGGAAATTCCTCTTTGCAACAGACAGAGACTGTAAAAGAAAAATCACAACCTATTAAAATGAAGTGTTATAGAACCCTGTCCCAAAGGATACATATACAAAACCTTCCCACACACAAAGTTCAGGGAACATTGTGGAAAGGGAGGCAGAAAGATTTAAGAACCAAGAAGTCAAGGGAATTTGCTGTAAGATTGTGTCTGCTAGTTATATCAGAAGCTACACCCATAAAGTCTCACCAGTTTGACTACCTACACATGAACGGAACAAGGATGACACCAACAGACAGATCAAATTGGACAGGGAAGAGCCCATGAGGCCTCAGCCCTACACAAAGAACTACAGGCAACCAAGGAATGCTGAGAGCAGAAGGAATAGTGTTCCCCAGGGGAGAGCACACCAAGAATTTAATACCAATTGCTCAACTCTGAATATATATGTATACATAACATGAAATGAGCAAATTATACCTAAGTATTTAGGAATATACATATGAATATGATATAATTCATAGTTCATATAATTGCATGATACAATTATATTATCATCTCAAAAACCAAAAACAAATTTTTTTTGAAAAGATAGCAAAAAACTCAAAATGTATCTGTGAATTTAAGTAAGTAACTGATTTAAAACATGATTTTATTCCTGTTTGGGAAGTTCTCTGGATTGTTATCCAGCATTAAACTTCTCTCAGTCTCCATAGTACTTTGTAAAACTTCACGAATTGTTCATTCTTTAAATCTGGACTGTTTTATGAGTAACCTTTAATGTACGCTGTACTGACTTATGATAAAGTTTAGTGTAAACTTCGAGTAAGAACAGCATGATTCCATGTTCAAGCTACTATACATTGATGTTACAACATAGTTTAGATTAATAGTTAGCATTACCAGCTGTAGCACCAAAAGAAACCTAAAAATATGTGAGTATATAATGAGAAGGGATTTGGCTAACTCTTGATGTGCTACAGTCATACCTGAAAGGTAAATAAATACAACAAAACATAAAAGTTAGCATCTTAAATCATGCAAAAGTCAGTAAAAATAAGCAAGAAGTTTTTACTAAAATGACTCCTATTTGAATGAAATAACTTTTCTCTAAGTCAAAATACTAGGAGAAATAAATGGCCAAAAAAAATCCCCATAGTTTTATTTTGGAAGTAGGTAATCACAGAAATCATCAGGCATACTTTTTAGCTAAATGGGAGGTAGACTGTGAAAATGCATTGCTGAAATTTGAGGACTGATGCAAAGTAAATCATAGGTTATTTTAACCAAACAATAGTAAACATGCTGTCATTTGTCCATTACAGAGAATTATGTTCAAATACAGCAATACCAGGAAGATTACGAATTCCCTAAAAGGTAGAAAGTTTGTTCAACCTTTTAGAATTTTGTAATTGGTCATACTTCTATCTGTATAGTGATTTCCTTGAGACTGAGTCACATAAGATTTTTCCTTCTGTGAAAATACATTTCCAAAGATAATGACCATAAAAGCACACACACACACACACACACACACACACACACACACACACACACACAACCTATCCACCGTACTTTTACACTATTCAGAGCAATTTCTATATTTCCATCAACATGACAAACTGGTCCACCACCAAACACCACTGAAAGGACATAGTAATGATGGATGAAATGAGACAATTTTAGTAATCATGATAAATCTCAATAGTAAAATCCTTAGTTGCTATATGAGGAACTTGAACCTTGAATACTAAGCACATTAGATACTACTACAGTTATCTAAGGGCATTTTTAATTGCTTGTAGGCATTGACAGTAATGAGCTATGCTGTCAAACACCTTTTCAGGGAAGTAGATCATGACCTAGTACCTGTGCAAGGAATAAAGCTATAAATGGAGCCATAAACATGATAAGCTATATCCTGAGAGTAGAGAACTAGAAGAAATACCTCTGTTCAGTAGTCCAGGGGAGCTTCAAGGAAAGATTTCTGATCTCCTTGCTGGGTAGAAAACAAACAAACAAAAGTCTACAGAAGGAAATGAAAACCTCTATCTCATGATAAATTGCCCTAATAAAGACTGAATTTCTACGAGGTAGAGAGTGAACACATACAAAGTAAAATTAACATTGAAAGCTGCTTCCTGGTGGATTAAATCCCAGCTGCCTCTGGCACAAGTCTGTACAGTAATTACTATTTAGGGACAACCTTACAAACAGAATACCAGAGACTTCTAAAAGGAAAAAGAAAAGACCAAACAAACAGAAGGAGAAAGCAAACAGCAACTAAACAGTATACATATGCTCAAATAATAAATATAGAATATAGGACATACACATGCAATCTAGAATAAAGAGGTTCTAATGATACATAGTGATTTTAATTTAAAAGTACTCCACAAATCTTTCAGCAATAAAAGTAGTCACTATATTAAAAACAAAATTGATGTATGGTTAAGATATAAATGATTAAGAAGAGATTTAAAGATGCAATTAGGGATGTGAGAAACTGTAACATGCATATAAGAATCATTCCTAATGATGATGAGAAAATACAAAGAAAAAAGAGTGAAAGGCTTGATATAAGGAAGATACAAGTATTCAGCTTGCAAGAGTAAAGATGCAATCAAAATAAGTGAAATCAAGTTTATATGTCAAAACAAGGTAGAAAACTACCAGGTACCGAAGACAAAAGGAAAACAGAGAGGATATTTTATCCATGATGAAATGAGAATCATATTCCCAGTGGATGTTGGATAGATAATACAGAATAATGGACAATGAGATGGCTCACTTTGGATGACAGGAACCTACATGATGGAAGGAGAGAACAGAATCCCACAAACTCTCCTTTGACTTCCACACGAACATCATAGCACACACTCACACACACACACACACACACACACACACACACACACACACACACACACACATAAAAGTTAAAATAACACAGGATTAAAAAGCCATTCATCTAACAGCTAAAAAGAAAAATAACTGCTCGCCTAGGATTCTACAGGCAGATAAGTATTCAAGTGTAAATATGACTAGAGACATTTTTAGATAAACACTAAAGGAATTTGATATTGTAAGCATAAAGGTATACTATAATAAAATAATGAGCTAAATGTGAAGCAAAGAAATGAATGATATGTGAGTAAGGTGTATTAGGAATACTGTTCAAAATATTTTGGATGCACTACCAACTGATTTTCACACCTAAGAAGAAACAGTAGATGTGTGATGGATTTCCCTATTCCTTCAACTCTCTGGAAATATGGCTGATTAATCATGCATACTTCTTTTATTTAAAGAAACTTATCCCAACTAGCTGAAGGACCATGAAATGAGAACTTGGCAACACACAAAGTAACTATGGTTTGACCTCCACAACATGACAGTTAAGGGCCAGTAGGCAGCCTGACATCCACTTTTATAAACCCATCATAATGGTCTCTCACATCTAAATTTGCATAGGTTCAGAGATAACCAGGTATACAGCAGGACATTTCATTTTCTTTTTCTTTTTTTAGATATT
>NC_034613.1:14050765-14056092 GCF_900095145.1 Mus pahari | reverse complement strand
TGTATTTGCCAGGCACTGGCATAGCCTCACATGAGATAGCTATATGAGGGTCCTTTTAGCAAAATCTTGCTGGCATATGCAATAGTGTCTGTGCTTGGTGGCTGATTATGGGATGGACCCCCCTCATAACTATAAGCTAGCAACAAACATTATCTACTCACAGTCAGTGACCATCACATAGGAGAGTCTGAGATAAGCTCCCTAACTACTATTGAAGGACTGCCTCCTGTCTCTTTTGGAATTGGGTCAGGGAATAATTTCTAATGCCTTGCTGAGATTCAGTAATTTTTATTTGCACTGAGGGAGTTTCTCACCCATTTAAAAAATATAGATGCTTTGAAACCTATCAGATATTTCAAACATATTTATCACTCCTGCTTGTGAGATGTTTGTAATCCCTGGTATAAGTGAAGACCACATGGAGAATAGAAACTCGTGAGTATTAGCAAAGAAAGAGAATACATGGAAGAATAAGATGTGGTGATAGAGATATGACTCAGCAGTTTAGCAATTGCTACGCTTCAAGAGAATTCAAATTTAATTCCAAACATCTTCATGGTAGGTCACCTCCATTCATAGTTCCAGTTCAAAAGAATCCAACATTATCGTCTGATCTCCCTGGGCACAGACATGCATGTGGTGCATATACATAACAAACATCCAGACACATAAAATAAAAAATATCTAAGACAACATTTAATAGAATAAGATGGACATTTTAGAACTTAGAAGTACAAAACCTGAATGAAAAGATACCATAGATGGGCTACACAACATGAACAGAACAGAGGAAAGAATCAGTGAACTGAAAAACAAACTAGAAATTATACAATATAAATAACGCCTTTCTAGACTCAACGCAAATGACACACATATAAACTCACAGAGAATGTAAAAACATGCACAAGGCCCACACAAACCTAAGCCATATGGGGGTCCACTGCTGACAGGGAAAGCAGACATGAGGTCCTATTCCTAAGCCAGAAGCTATCTCCAATTAATAGCTATCCACAAAGAAAAAAAAGGTTTCTTGTGAGTATACAAACCACACTTCAGCACAACTCTGATGCTCAGCAGAAAATAGCCAGCACAAAACAACCTCACTGGGAATTTTGGAGCATTTTGTGTTTTCCATCTCATCTGTTGCTGTTTTGTTTTGTTTTGTTTTATTTATTTTTCCAGGTCCTTTGCATATATCTGATGGTGTCCAGTTTTGTGTTTTTATGGTATTCCTGTGTGTGTGATCAGTTATTATTAGTTTTAGATGTCTGTTTATATTCTAATGAGAGTGCAAGGGTGTGGATTTGGGTGGGTGGAGAAGAGGGGAGGAACTAGGGGAGGGGAAATCATAATCAGAGTATACTATATGAAAAAATAAATTTTCATTTAAAATAATAAAAATTATTTTAAGTGAGAAAAAAAATCAAGAGGCAAGAGAGATGATGGCTCAGCAGTTGTGACTACTTAGTGCTCTTGCAAAGAACCCAAGCTCAGTTTCTATGTGTCAGGTGGCTCACAACCACCTGAAACTCCACTTTCAGAGAATCTGATGCCCTCTTCTGGACAATATAGCCATTTGCACAAGCACAGACCGAATTCAAAAGTAAAATAAATACCTTTTTGTTAAAAAAAAATTAAGGCTTGTTTTGTGACGGATTATATCATCAGTTTTGGAGACGGTCAGGAGCTGATAATCAAAGACTTTCAGGCGTATAATGAAGGAGTGAACTGTTTGTTGTGTCATTGGACTTACAGGACAGACATGGCTGGGGTGATAAATCACTCAAAGAAATTTCTCAGAACTCCCTCTGAAACATAAAGTTACACACTCAAAAAGTCCAGTGAATTCATGGCATCTGAAGTATAATGGAGTCTTAAGAAGACAGTAAAAGGTTGAGGAATTAAGACAGTGTGATGCACATCCATATATATATATATATATATATATATATATATATATATATATATATACACGAATACATGATGGAGACTGAATTTATTTGTAAACAACTTGTGTAACTGCAGATCTTCAAGTGAAGGCAAATAAGCCAGCCTCCTCTGAAAGTTAAGTGTTGCTGACATTTTTCCTTGTATGGAGTCTGGAGAAAAGATAAAGAAAGCAATCTCTAAGAAAGACAATTAAGAAAGAGAAGGGACTGCAGGGAGAGATAAGAGGGAATACTAAGAAGGTGAATATAATCAAACCATGGCCAGGCATATATGAAATTCTCACAGTTAATTTGTAGGATTTCTTCTTCATTTCAGTGGACCCAAAAGAGAATAACAATGTACTAGCATATGTCTAAGTTTTGAGGAAAAAAAAAGGAAAACATTGGAATGACAATTTCTCATCCATGGAGGACAAAAAGAGGTGCCATGTTTTTGTTTGTTTGGTTGGCTGGTTTTGTACGTTTGTTCATTTGTTTTAAACTCACAACTGTAAATACAGTAAAAGGAAGCTTCAAAGGTAAAGAAGGAAAAGCAGGCCTCTGCTGAAAGAAAACAGACATTGTTGTCAGAAATGTATTTGAAATAATGAGCAAAGCAAGTTCTGCATGCAAAGAAAAAACTAGGAAGTGATCATGGATTATCAAGTAGGAAGGAAAATTTCAGCAAGCAAAAAGATAAATAAATACCAAGTGCTCTTCTTTTTCCTATGAGGGTACCTAATTGTGTTTTGTGGTTGATCAAAGAGTCTAACAATGATATGTTTCTAAATGTGAAAAGAAATATTTAAGGTAATAATATTGTGAAGGAGGGAACATAAAGGAACCTAAATTGATGTTTCTTATCATTCACATAGTATGACAAAATTAAAACAACAATACACTGTGAAACGACCCCAAAACACTTAATTCTCTATATTTAGATCAACTAGCAATCCATGCTATGGAGAACTGCTTATGATTAAAAAAGGATTAAAAAAAGATCGTACCAGTCCTAAATGAAACAACTCCCTAAGAATTATGCTTATGTGAAAATTGAGAAATTTTCACTAAGTAGTTAAATTATTTGCCATAGTCCTAAATGATATTCATGGTCTTAAGGTCAAATTATTAATACTCTTTTTCTTCTAGATTAGAACTACTTACTGGCCGGTCATGGTGGTGCACACCTTTAATCCCAGCACTTGGGAGCCAGAGGCAGGCAGATTTCTGAGTAAGAGGCCAGCTTGGTCTACAGAGTGAGTTCCAGGACAGCCAGGGAAACCTGACAGAGAAACCCGGTTTCGTTTAATTATATTATAAATATTATAAGACTTTTCTTGCTCATTAACCTAAATTTCAGAGTGGGAAACCTCAAAATACTGCCATGTTTCTTTAAAAACATGGTGACTCTGAATGCTTAAAATCAGCTGACTTAAGTTGCTTCAGGGAAATACTAATGTGGTATAGATAAAGCCAGAATGACATAAAAGCAAGCTGTAAAGCAATGGGCATTACTGGAATTTTATCTTTATCTCATTTTTAGCTGCAATACTATCTGTTAGCATCAGATAGATGTCCTCCTCTGAACCTTGTTTCCTGGACATTACACACCAATCATGCTTAATGGTACATATAGCAAATGATTCACACAGAAGTACAAAATCCAACTCTCATGAATCAAGGAATAAAACCTGAATATAATCCATTTTCCAAAACTTCATTTTGTTATGAGGTTGAAGTAATATCTCCTCTTATCTACACCCTATTTTCTATTCATTTTTGTTACCTCAATGGATACATCTATCAGAAAACTCCAACACATTAAGCTCAGAGAACACTGTAGTAGAGAAACAAGGAAAATTGCAAGAGCCAAAGCATCAAGAAGTCTGCTGTGAGAATGGGTCTTCTACATATAAAAGAGAAACTACACCCCCAGAATGAAATAATATCTGAATAATGAGAAGCCTGAACAAGATCTGAACAATGACAAGAGCAGTTGACATGCCAACAGGGATAAGAGAAATTACACAAGGGCCCCACCCATAAATGAAGAGCTATAGGCAATTAATCACTGCTGAAAGATAAAGAATCAAGTTTTTCACAGGGATAAGTCCCCTATTTGGTTATACAATGCCACATGGTCAGTCCTAAATGTGTGTGTGTGTGTGTGTGTGTGTGTGTGTGTGTGTGTATGTGCAACAGGTTGCATTTATGTAAATATATAAATATATATAAACATGTATCACTAACAAATAAAAGTAGGCCATGAATATGAGAGGGAGCAGGAGATATGGGGAAGAATGCATAGGAGGGGTTTGAGGGAAAAGAAGGGGGGAAATGTCATAAATACAGTGAATATATGAAATTTTAAAAATTTTATTTAATAAAAACATGAAAATAAATAAAATTTTAATGATAAAAATAGATAAAAGTGCTAGACTAACTTACATGTATTTCCTTTAAATTTTAGAGTATTGTGTTCAAATTCCTTCCTATGAAGGTAATAATTGTGATAGACTCACTATTCTAATGTATAATTTTAATGAGGGTAATCTAAGTATAGGATATATTAGAATTGTCTTCAATACTTTTGTAATATCTTTGCAAATATATATTCTACAATAATAGATTTACTTAAAATTTGCTAGATTAAAGAGATTTCATTTGCTAAAGGACTAACTATTTAAGCTAACTGAACACAAAACAGCAGTAAAACAATTTGAAAGAGATTATATCAACTGATTTCAGAGGTTATAAAAATGAATTAAATCCATTAGTTAAAAAGAAAATTATATTGTATGAAAGGAAAATGTATAAAAATGAAAGAAAGCAAATGGAAACAACTTTTCATTTGTGACTTGAGGGAGATATTAGGAAGCAAATAATTATATATTTGTAACTGAGTTAAAAAGTATAGCTTATAAACATCTTATAGACATACTTAAAACAGCATGACATTATCCAAAGGAATGATGAGACTAATGAAGCTCAGTGAAGTCTACAAATATAATTAAACACGTACTGCAATTTTGTATACAGTGGAAACGACATTAAAATTAATGAAGAGAGTACAAGTTTTCCACTGAATTGAGTTGGAAGAATTGAATATGTACAAAGAAAATAAAAGTGAAAATAAAACACGGTAGCAAAAAATCAACACAGGGAAGATTAAAAATCTAAGTGATCATCCACTTCTGTGTTTGCCAGGCACTGGCATAGCCTCACAAGAGGCCGCTATATCAGGGTCCCTTCAGCAGAATCTTGCTGGCATGTGCTGCTCGCAGTCAGCTATTGGATGGAAAACAGGGCCCCCAATGGAGGAGCTAGAGAAAGTACCCAAGGACCTGAAGGGGGCTGCAACCCTGTAGGTGGAACAACAATATGAACTAACCAGTACCC
>NC_034613.1:14048369-14049979 GCF_900095145.1 Mus pahari | reverse complement strand
TATAACCGCAGGTGGTCCAGTGGCAACAGAGAGCTGGGAGGCCCCAACACAAACCAAAAAAAAAAAAAAAAAAAAGAAAGAAAGAAAGAAAGAAAGAAAGAAAGAAAGAAAGAAAGAAAGAAAGAAAGAAAGAGAAAAAGAAAAAATAGAATAACGTTCTTAAAAATGTCATGGTAGTACAAAAATATGAAGCTGCTATTATAAAATAAATAATGAAGATTTTGGCACTGTAATCATTTAAATTATTTTGTAGATAAAGGCAAGTTGAGAGACCTGGATGTGATGGCACACACCTTCATTCTCAACACTCTGGAAGCCTGTTAATATTTGTGAATTCTAGGCCAGCCTAGTCTACATAGCTCTAGGCCAGCCAAGGCTGCATGGTGATATCTTGTCTCAAAAGAAATAAACAAATGAACAGCATCTGGGAAGGCTTAGCAAGTAGATTGAAGACCTGAGTTCAATCCCCAGGTCTCACATGGTATAATCAGAAAACGTATCTCCATAAATTATCCTCTCACTTCTACTTGACATGAACATATACACAGACACACATACACACACATACATACATGCACATGTGTATGTACACACAGGGAGACTAAATAAATAATAAATCAGTGTAATAAAGTTATTAAAAAGCAAGTTGAAATTAGAAGATACAATATATATGAACCAAGTTGATGATCAAGAATGTAAAATGAGCTTATAAATTTGCTTTAAAAACAATTAAAGGTTGGGTAAAGGGTACAGGCAAATAGAGGAATGTGAAATGAGTAATGAGCACAAAAAGATGTTCAGGGTTTCTAATAAAAAGAAAAACACAAATTTAAAGAAAATACATTTCATACCTAACTAGCTGTCTGGAATGGAGTTGGATAACAAGTTAGCAAATGCCTTTTAAAGCTATGTCTGTTGTACAACCAACAATTTCACTTTGTTCATGCTCTGAACAAAGACTGGTATGTGTACATGTGTACATGTGTACAAAGGTGCATGTATGTATATAGTTATTATAGCATTGTAATATAAATCTGAAAACAACATACCTGTTCATAATAGTTACCTCTTTGATGAGAATATTAAAGTAAATTCAGGGCAAATTTCTTCAATTGCATATTTATGGAACAAAGCTTACCACACAAGCAGGAGGACATGAGCTCATTCCTTAGCACACACATAATAAAATAGCAGAATAATGGCTTTCACTTGTACTCCCAATGCAAGTGAGGCAGACTGGAACTGACTCTTGGAATCTCACTGGCCAGGTAAGTCCCAGTGAAAAACATTGTCTCAAAACCAATGCAGATAATTTCTGAGGAATGACACACACACACATACACACACAGAGAGAGAAAGAATGAGAGAGGGGGGAGACAGAGACAGAGACAGAGAGAGAAGAGAGAGACAGAGACAGAGAAAGAAAGAGAGGAGAGAGAGGCACAGAAACAGAGAGAGACAGAGAGAGAAGAAAGTGGGAGGGAGGGAAGATCGAGCAAATATGCCCCAAAATACATAGTACTACCGGAGGACCCAACAATACCTCTTCTGGGCATATACCCAGAAGATCTTCCAACTGGTAATAAGGACACATGCTCCACTATGTTCAT
>NC_034613.1:14035181-14047654 GCF_900095145.1 Mus pahari | reverse complement strand
GGGGGGGGGGCGTATAGGGAACTTTCGGGATAGCATTTGAAATGTAAATAAAGAAAATAATAATAATAATAAAAAGTAAAAAAAAATGCCCGAAAATCTTAACATCTGTAAAGTGGGTGATGGATTCTAGAGTGCTAATTATTAGTTAGAACATAAAATTCTTCCTGGAAATATCACCCGAAACTTACCGCTGTGAACCTCAGTGGAATTTCATGTTCTTGGTCTCTTTTTGGCACCAGTGTACTGTGTGTGTTTGTATGCTTTGTAAATTTGAGTCCAGTAGTTCATATACAAAATTCCCACATAATATCTAGTGAGCATTTGAGTGTTGGTTAAATAATCTCTAAAATACATGTGCAGTAGTTAAGACAACATTTCCTTGGTGACAGCGCATACTCATTTCAGTACTTGCCAGCTTTATACTGCTTAAGTGAACAGGAAATTGTGACTTCTTGTGTGCTCTTTTAGCTTCTCAGCATTTTCTTAGGATATATTCCTGCTTTAGAGTTGCTAGAATGTGAAGATTTCCAAACTTATACCTTATCTCTTCCTAAATTGATTTGAAGAACATTTGATAGATACTGAGATGGCTGAATTCAGGCAACCAGTCCTTGTTAGCTCATCTTCAAGAAGCAAGGCAACAGAAGGAATGAACAGTGTAAGCTAAGGTGATTGGTCCTGGGAGAACCCTGGAATCTGACAGGTGGAGAATGGAGACCTCAAAACAACTGAGACTATGGCACAGTAAAGGAAATAAAATCTTTTTGGCACTTCCAATGTAAAGTCCTATTAAGTTCAGTCAGTATGAATATACACAACTATTGAAAAGTTGTGCAACTATTCCAGGCATGTAGCCTGGATAAATAAACAACTTAAAATATATTAAGGAGCCAGGCTTAGAAAAAGGAATTCACAACATCTCTGACCTAATCCTCAGGGGGCTGTAGCAAGAAACCTGCTTGATAAGGGCCCTGTCATTTGACTATGAACTGAACTACATGCATATTCCAATCTCAGAGATCCAATCAACATTCCCCTTCACTGGCTCAGTAGGTAGCACACTGTTGTGGAGAGGTGTTAGGAGACAAATGTGAGAGTAAAGCACTCCAATAACCCCTGCTCTCTGAAACTAGGGGCAAGGGCAGTCAAGCACAGCTTCACTCCAGGTCCGAGGAAGTTACCCACACAATACCCACCACCCCTCCCCCACCACCACTGGAATTAAGTGCCTATCACACTATCAAGGAAAGAATTCTTTGTTACTACCTCCTACCCACAGGCATGCAGAGGCTGTATTGAGCAATGGCTCCACCTTGCTGTCGTCCTGCCCCACCCCTGGGCCAGCAGCTATGAAGGTCAAGAGGGAAACTTTGCCTGTTGTTAGCTACCTTTGCCTGTTGTTAGCTACCTTCAGCTCTCTCGGTTCCCTCAGGCACTTCATCTGGACAGAATTTTCTCAGCTTAACTGTGACCCATTTCTGGTTTGATTACTTCTGGGTTTGGAAAGAGAAAAGACTGTGAAAGCCACATAGATAGTAGAGGGAGTGTGTGACACTGTCCTGGGAAGGTATGTCTATTCACAATAGCCACAGTGCATGTTTTAAATAACATGGCACTTACTATTGTCACCACACCTACTCCATTCCACAGTAGGTTGCTTCTGTTCCTTGTCAGACTCTTAATCACACATTGCTGCCAAGATTGGATTTGACCACCAAAGAAGGACTACTGTGGTTCCCACCACCACCTTTCACCCTATAGAAGCATGGTCTTCAATAGTGTCTAGACAGAGGATAAGTAAATGTTTGGGTCCTTCACAGTTACTAGAGCATCTGCTATGAGACTTTTTCAGACAACACAGCCAACATCAATATGAATTAGGAAATCCCCATCATCTGATAGAGGCCACCACTCCCACTGTAGGTGTAGCCCTGTATGCTGCAACTGACATAGTCTATTGTATGCACCATACCTACCACATACTTCAGTTGCTAGTGTCCACTTCATGTGACCTGCAGAGGCAATAGTACTTTAAAAAACTAATACTACATGAACTGTTCCCAAATTCAATAATCATAGTAAAAAAAAAACAGAGACAGGGGAGCCAGAATGATAACTCATCAGGACAGGGGCTTCCCATCAAGCCTGATGACTTTAGTTCAATAATAGGAACCCATATGGGGGAAGGAGAGAACTGACTATTTCAGGTTGTCTTCTGATATCTCTGTGTTACTGGGATAGGTACACACCTATCCACATACACACAGAGAATAAATACATGGAAACTATTTAATGACATGGGTAAAATAAACTACAGTTGTTATGATCTTGACTGTCACATGGCTTCAGAAGAACCACACCAGACCAAACTGTTCCACGTGAGGTTTATTGGGAGAGAGAGTGGCAAGGTGGTGGCAGAAAGCAAAGGAGAGAAGGGGGAAGACACACACACACACACACACACACATACACACACACATATACACACACACACAAGAGAGAGAGAGAGAGAGAGAGAGAGAGAGAGAGAGAGAGAGAGAGAGAGAGAGATTGATTAGGGGGCTTTCTTAATATATGGATTATATGGATGATGACATAATCACAGGTAAAGGTGGGAGGTAAGCCAAGTGAATTCTGAGAATATGGTGGCTGTTGCCTTGGCAACTGGTGTGCGGGTCCCACCTATGTGATGTCCTGGGTTTCAGAAGTCCTGATACCAACAACAGTGTCTATCCAAAAATAAATTCGACATTGCCTAAAACACTGATACTATGAAATACATCTTCAAAAGAAAGCTACTTATTAGATCATTCCACAAAAACTGTAGGGCTATCTATTATAGCACATGCACGAGTATCAATAGAGGAACAGAAGAAAAAGAAAAGGACACAGCAGTATGGCATAAATTTCATTAAAAAACATAAGTTTCTAGTAACAAATTATAAACACATCAAAATGTGTGAAATTACTGAAGACATTCAAGAGAATGAGTTATAGAAATATCAGTGACATACTCTGAACAAAATACACAATACAGGATATTAATAAGAAATTTAGAGAAGGAACAAATATTTTGAAAAAAGAGAAATAAATGTGAATCTTAGAAATCAATAGCCCAATAGAAAATTTACTTTAGAATGTCAAGAAAAGACTAGGTGAAAGAAAGGAGGTGGAAGCTTAAAGAGAGAGCTATTGAAACATCATGTTTAGACAAATGCAAGAAAAACTAAAATAAGGACATATGGATATGGTGATGCATGTATACAATATCAATTATCAGGAGGCTGAGGTAGGAGCATTGCCATGAAGTTGTGGCCAGCCTAGGCTACACAGCAATTACCAAGCCAGTCAGTGCTAAACAACAAGATCGGTTTGTTTGTTTGTTTGTTTGTTTGTAAAGCAAGAAAGAAAACAGAAAGCCAGAAACAAACAAATGAAGCAAGCTTTGTGACAGAAGAAAATGATAAACCATCTATTTTACTGGTCTACCTAAAGCAGCTGAAGTAATGATTAAGGACATAGTCAATCTATGCTATGAAACACTAGGAGAAAATAGAATCTGAGTGACCCTTTGTTCAGGAAAACAGGCAGGAAGTACTGTGAATCCATGGCTATGTGCACCAAGCTGTCCCTGTAAGCTCCGCAGAGACAAGACAATGCAATCTGCCCTTGAAGCTGTGGTGGAAACCGCTATGAAAGTGCATTTGTCTCACATACAAACACTACAAGAACATAAAAAGTTAAAGCAGACTGCAGAGATCAGCCGAGGTCCATAGCAACAACCAGGCAACATCCTACAGCCTCTTCTTCCCTATAAACCAGTGCCATAGAACAGGGAGATGGAAACTGAAGCCAAGGGCTCCCACTCACAATTTCCCCACACAGCACTAATATGCCAAGACAAGGCAAGGCAAACTGAGAGAGCGCTAAGGAGAGATCTGAGAACCACACAAAGTAGCTCAGTGCAGGTTTGCCAGAAATCACTCCAAAAGCTATTGAACTTAAAGGGACCACTGCTGTTAGCTGACTAATAATGATATTTGCATAATAGTTATATCCAGCAGCTGTGACTTTCCCTAAAGTAAATATTCTACTGTGGAAGTAATATAGAGGTTGCACCAGGTACCTTGAGCTCCTGGACTGAAAATATAACTTCTGATGTATGAACCTCCATGCTACCATAGCCTAGACACTCTTGAACACTAAAAATACTTCAACTGAAAGAACACAGCTGTTAAAAATTCCAAACAATGATGCAAATCCAGGTGTATACAGCTCAGCACAGTAATGTAAGACATGTGAAAATCCAAGGGATCACAACTTCTCCAAAAATTACTAATCTCACAGTAATGGCTGCAGTGATAGAGAATTAAATGAAACTCGAAGGACATCCAATGAATGTTTAAAAGTATATTTAAAGAAGAAAACAAACTCATGAATAAATCCCAAGAGAACATAAATAACACTAAAAAGACGGAATAACATAAGGAAGGCAAAACAAGATATTAAAGAGAAATTCAGCAAAGAAGTAGAAACAATAGAGAAAAATCAAACTAAAACACTAGAAAGAGAAAACCCCACAATCCAAAGAAAGAGTTCCATGGCAACTCTCACCAATATAATGGACCAAGGAGAAGACGGAATATCTGAGCTTAAAGATGGGATGGACAAATCAAAACATTGCAACAAAGACAGAAGAAAATTACTAAAGAATAAATGAGCTGTTCAAGGTATTAGGTATCTCATAAAAAAAAATCTAACAATAAGAATAGCTCTGATGGTATAGAAAATATTCTCAACAAATTCACAGTAGAAAATGTCCCAAAAGTAGTGAGACAGGAGACATATAGAGCACACAGAGACAAGGCATAATAAAACCACGGAGCATATATAGTACATTGAAAATGGCTAGGGAAAATTACAAGGTCACATTGAAAATAGCTAGGGAAAATTACAAGGTCACATATGATGCCGGTCTAATCAGACTATCTCCAGGTTTCTCAACAGAAATTTTAAATTCCAGGGGAGTTTGGAATGATGTATTTCAAGTTCTGAAAGACAACAACTGACAGCCCAGACTCTGATACTGGGCAAAGCTATTTGTCTTAATAGATAAAAAACATTCCCACTGGAAAAAAAGGCTAAAGGAATTCATAGCCACTGAGACAGCTCAGCTATACAGAAAGCACTTCAAGGAATCCCTCAGACAGAACACCATGATGGACACACCCATGAGGTTATAGCAAAGCATAAGATGTTTGAATAATGGTTAAGCAAGAGAGGAATTAGAAAACAAAAAGCATTATAAAACCTGGAGAGGGAGTCAAAGGCAGGCAGATCTCTGGGAGTCCAAGGCAAGCCTGGTCTACATAGTGATTTCAAGGACAGCTAGGGCTATGTAGAGAGACCCTGTCTCAAGAAACGAAAGCAAAATATAAATGAACAACAACAACAAAAATTCCTCTAAATAAAAATTGTCTCCCAACCAAAAGACACAGAGAAGCAAAATGGATTAAGAGGAGAAATGGATCTATTTGTTGCCTTTGAGAAATGAGTCTCAACCTAGAAAGGTAGACACTGCTTTAGAGTGAGTGAATGAATGGACAGAAGCAACAAAGAGATATCACAGTATCTGATAGAGTAGATTTCAAAGCAAAACTAGTTAGAAGAGGTAAATAAGTTGACTTCATACTGATTAAGGAAACAATCCATTAAGAGAACATTATAATTCTAAACATATACTCACTGAACAGAAGTGCATTCAATTTCATAAAGTAAATGCTATTAGATATAAAATTACAGACTAACTTTACAGATTAAATTTAGAGATTAGCTAGAACAATAAAACTAAATGTCTTCAATACTCCACACTTAACAATTGACCCAGCAGCCCAACAGCAACAAAAAAGAACAAACATCTCACTTAAATGAGAATAAATGGACTTAATAGATATTTATAGAGTATCATTCAAACACTACAGAATACATATGCTTCTCAGCAGTCTATGTTATTTTATGTAATGTAGATTGTATGTTTGAAAACAAATCAAGCCTTAACAAATACAGAAAATTGAAGCAATACTTATATTCTATCTAAACCACAATGGAATAAATTTACAAATCAATACTAAAGGAATGTGTAGAGTATACACAAACCCAAGGAGATTAAATAATACACAGTGGAATGATGAATTGTCATTGAATGAACCAAGAAGGAAATAAAAACTTTCCTATATTTGAATGACTTAAATGAACATTAATACATATCAGACAAAAGTCTTTGAGATATAATAAAAGCAGTTTTAAGAGGAGGTCTTTGGAACTTATAGAGCCCACCTCCAGCAGAAAGACAGGGCATCAAGTGAGGGATGGGGTTGTCATCCCACAATCACAACTCTGACACATAATTGTTCCTGTCTGAAAGTATTACTGGGATGGAAATGGAGAGGGGCCTAAGGAAAAGAAGATCCAGCAACAGGCCCAAAGTGGGATACAGCTCAAGGGGAGGTCCAAGACCTGACACTATTACTGAGGCTATGGAGAACTCACAAAAAGGGATCTATCATGACTGCCCTCTGAAATACCCAACAAGAAGCTGAAAGAGTCAGATGCGGATAATTGCACCCTATCAATGGACAGAAGCAGCAGACCCCTGTTGTTGAATTACGGAAAGCTGAAAGACACTGAGGAGATGGGCAATCCTGTAAGAGGACCAGCAGCCTTAATTAATCTGGACCCTTGTGATCTCTCAAACACTGGACCACCAAACAGACAGCATACACCAGCTGATATGAGGCCCCCAACACACATACAGTAGAGGACTTCTGGGTCGGTGTTCATTCAGAGATGATGTACCTAACCCTCGAGAGATTGTAGACCCCAAGGAGTTTAGAGGTCAGTTGGGGTGGGGGTGGGGGCATTCATGTGGAGACATCGGGTGGGGAGGAGGTATGGGATGTGGAGTAGTCTGAGAGCAGATGGGAGGGGAGGGGACTGGGAAATGAATATGGAGTGTAAAGAATAAATTAATTAAAAAATTAATAAAAGAAAAATACAGGGATCTCAAATTAAAAAATAAAAACTTGCTGATACCACTTAAGGCCTTGAAATAAAATGGGTCCGGCCATTTTCTCTCAGGTGCCTCTCTAAGGCCAGACCATTCAGGAGCACACAGGCCACAGAAGGAGCAGAGCAGCTGGGACAGGGTCCTATGGGACTACATCTGCACCCAGGAGATGGGGCTATTCCTCAGTCCTCTGTACATGGTCTTTCCAGGAGAGAGCTAGTCTCCCAGGAGTGCTGACATGGGCTTACAGACTCAAAGGAGGAGCAAGCTCCAGCCAGAGACATCCAGAACATCTACACCAGGGATTACCAGATGGCAAAAGGCAAATGCAAGAATCTTACAAACAGAAACCAAGACTACTTGGCATCATCAAAACCTAGTACTCCCACTACAGCAAGTCCTGGATGCCCCAACAAACTGAAAAATCAAGATTCAGATTTAAAAACACATCTCATAATGTTGATAAAGGATTTTTTTTTTTGGTTTTTCGAGACAGGGTTTCTCTGTNTAGCNCTGGCTGTCCTGGAACTCACTTTGTAGACCAGGCTGGCCTCGAACTCAGAAATCAGCCTGCCTCTGCCTCCTGAGTGCTGGGATTAAAGGCATGTGTCACCACACCCGACATGATAGAGGATTTTAAGAAGGACATTAATAAATCCCTTAAAAAAATAACAGGAGAACACCGCTAAAGAAGTAGAAACCCTTAAAGAGGAAACACAAAAATCCCTTAAAGAGTTACAGGAAAACACAACCAAACAGGTGAAGGAATTGAACAAAACCATCCAGGATCTAAAAATGAAAGTAGAAACAAAGAAATCACAAAGGGAGAAAACTGGAGATAGAAAACCTAGGAAAGGAATCAGGAGCCATAGATGTAAGCATCACCAACAGAATACAAGAGATAGAAGAGAGAATCTCGGGTGCAGAAGATTACAACATTGACACAATGATCAAAGAAAATGCAAAATGCGAAAAGATTTAACTCAAAACATCCAGGAAATCCAGGATACAATGAGAAGATCAAACCTAAGGATAGTAGGTATAGATGAGAATGAAGATTTTCAACTTAAAGGACCAGTAAATATCTTCAAAAAAAATTATAAAAGAAAACGTCCCTAACCTAAAGAAAGAGTTACCTATGAACATACAAGAAGCCTACAGAGCTCCAAATAGTTTGGACCAAAAGAGAAATTCCTCCAGTCACATAATAATCAAAACACAAAAATGCACCAAAGAAAGAAAGAATTTTAAAAGCAGTAAGGGAAAATAGTCAAGTAACATATGAAGGCAAACTTTTATTAGAATTATACCAGACTTCTCACCAGAGAAGCCTGAAAGCCAGAAGATCCTGGACAGATGTTATACAGACCCTAAGAGAACACAAATGCCAGCCCAGGCTACTATGCCCAACAAAACTCTCAATTACCATAGATGGAGAACAACAGGTATTCTATAACAAAACCAAATTTACATATTATCTTACCTCTAATCAAGTCCTTCAAAAGATAATAAAGGGAAATCTCCTACACAAGGAAAGAAACTATGACCTAGAAAAATCAAGAAAGTAATCTTTCAACAAACCTAAAGGAAGCTACCCCCATGCACAGAATCCCAAATCCAACAACAAAAATAACAGGAAGTAACAATTACTTTTCCTTAATATCTCTTAATACCAATGGACTCAATTCCCCAATAAAAAGACATAGACTAACAGACTGGCTATGTAAACAGGACCAAACATTTTGCTGAACACAGGAAACCCAACTCACAAAGACAGACACTACCTCAGAGTTTTTAAAAGGCTGGAAAACAATTTTCCAAGCAAATAGTCCCAAGAAACAAGATGGATTAGCCATTCTAATATCGAATAAAATAGAATTTCAACATAAAGTTTTCCAAAAAGACAAAGAGAGAAACTTCATACACATCAAAGGTAAAATCTACCAAGATGCACTTTCAATTCTAAACATCTATGCTCCAAATGTAAGTGCATCCACATTCATTAAAGAAATTTTATTATGCTCAAAGCACACATTGTACCTCATACAATAATAGTGGAAGACTTCAACACCCTACTCTCATCAATGGAGAGGTCATGGAAACAGAAACTAAACAGAGACACAATGAAACTAACAGAAGTTATGAAACAAATGGATTTAACAGATATCTATAAAACATTTCATCCTAAAACAAAAGGATATACCTTCTTCTCAGCACCTCATGGTACCTTCTCAAAACTGACCATATAATCAGTCACAAAACAGGCCTCAACAGATACAAAAATATTGAAATAATCCAATGCATTCTATCAGATCACCACAAACTAAGGCTGATCTTCAATAACAATATAAATAATAGAAAGCCCACATATACGTGGAAGCTGATAACTTGGTCAAGGAAGATATAAAGAAATTAAATACACTTTAGAATTCAATGAAAATGAAGCCACAACATACCCAGACTTATGGGAAACAATGAAAGCAGTCCTAAGAGGAAACCTCATAGCTCTGAGTACCTCTAAAAAGGAAGTAGAGAATACATACACCAGCAGCTTGACAGCACACCGAAAAGCTCTAGAACAAAAGGAAGCAAATACACTCAAGAGGAGTAGACAGCAGGAAATAATCAAACTCAAGGCTGAAATCAACCAAGTGTAAACAAAAAGAACTATACCAAGAATCAACCAAACCAGGAGCTGGTTCTTTGAGAAAATCAACAAGATAGATAAACCCTTAGCACAACTAAACAGAGGGAACAGGACCATTATTCTAATTAACAAAATCAGAAATGAAAGGGGAGACATAAAAACAAAATCTGAGGGAACCCAAGAAACATCATCAGATCCTACTACAAAACCCTATACTCAACAAAAGTTGAAAACCTGAATGAAGTGGACAATTTTATACAGAGATACCAGGTACCAAAGTAAAATAAGGATCAGATTAATGATCTGAACAGTCCCATATCCCCTAGAGAAATAGAAACAATCATTAATAATCTCCCAACCACAAAAAGCCCTGGACCAAATGGGTTTAGTGCAGAGTTATATCAGAACTTCAAAGAAGATCTGATACCAATACTCCTCAAACTCTTCCACAAAATAGAAACTGAAGTTACTAGACCCAAATGGTTCTATGAAGTCACAATTACTCTGATACCTAAACCACACAAAGACCCAACAAAAAAAGAGAACACCAGACCAATTTCCCTTATGAACATCGATGCAAAAATACTCAATAAAACTCCTGCAAACTGAATCAAAGAACACATAAAAAAAATCATCCATCATGATCAGGTAGGCTTCATCCAAGGGATGCAGAAATGGTTCAATATGTGGAAATCCATCAACGTAATTAATTCTATAAACAAACTCAAAGACAAACATCATCATCACATTAGATGCTGGGAAATCATTTGACAAAATCCAACATCCATTCATGATAAAAGCCTTGGAAATATCAGGAATTCAAGGCCCATACCTTAACATAATAAAAGCAGTATACGGCAAACTGGTAGCCAACATCAAACTAAATGGAGAGAAACTGGAAGCAATCCCACTAAAATCAAGGACTAGACAAGGCTGCCCACTCCCTCCCTCCCTACTCAATATAGTACTTGAAGTCCTAGCCAGAGCAATTAGACAACAAAAGGAGATCAAGGGCATAAAAATTGTAAGGTAGAAGTCAAAATATCATTATTTGCAGATGACAGGATGGTATACATAAGTGACCCCAAAAATTCCACCAGAGAACTCCTAAACCTGATAAACAACTTCAGTGAAGTAACTGGATATAAAATTAACTCAAACAAATCAGTGTCTTTTCTCTACACAAAGGATAAACAGGTAGAGAAAGAAATCAGGGAAACACCCTTCACAATAGTCACAAATAATAAAAAATACCTTGGTGTGACTCTAACTACAGAAGTGAAAGATCTGTATGATAAGAACTTCAAGTCTCTGAAGAAAGAAATTGAAGATCTCAGAAGATGGAAAGATCTCCCGTGCTCATGCATTGGCAGGATTAACATAGTCAAAATGGCCATCCTGCCAAAAGCAATCTACAGATTCAATGCAATCCCCATCAAAATTCCAACTCAATTCTTCACAGAGTTAGAAAGGGCAATTTGCAAATTCATCTGGAATAACAACAACAACAAAAATAGGATAGCAAACGCTATTCTTAACAATAAAAAAACCTCTGGTTGAATCACCATCCCTGATCTCAAGCTGTACTACAGAGCAATTGTGATAAAAACTGCATGGTACTGGTACATCAACAGACAGGTAGATCAATGGAATAGAACTGATGACCCAGAAATGAACCCACACACCTATGGTCACTTGATCTTTGACAAAGGAGCTAAAACCATTCAGTGGAAAAAAGAAAGCATTTTTCAAGAAATGATGCTAGTTCAACTGGACTTCAGCATGTAGAAGAATGAAAATTGATCCATTATTATCTCCTTGTACAAAGCTCAAGTCTAAGTGGATCAAGGACCTCCACATAAAACCAGAGATACTGAAACATATAGAGGAGAAAGTGGGGAAAAGCCTCGAAGTATGGGCACAGGGGAAATTTTCCTGAACAGACCACCCATGGCTTATACTGTAAGATCAAGAATTAACAAATGGGACCTCATAAAATTGCAAAGCATCTGTAAGGCAAAAGACACTGTCAATAAGACAAAACTGCAATCAACAGATTGGGAAAAGATCTTCACCAATCCTAAATCCAATAGAGGGCTAATATCCAATATATACAAAGAATTCAAGAAGAAACAAATAACCATATTAAAAAATAGGGTACAGAGCTAAAAAAAGAATTCTCAACTATGGAATACTGAATGGGTGTGAAGCAACTAAAAAATGATCAACATCCTTAGTCATCAGGATGACTAATGCAAATCAAAACGACTCTGAGACTCCACCTCATACCAGTCAGAATGGCTAAGATCAAAAACTCAGGTGACAGCAACTGCTGGCAAGGATGTGTAGAAAGAGGAACACTCCTCCTGTGCTGGTGGGATTGCAAGCTGGTATAACCACTCTGGAAATCAGTTTGGTGGTTCCTCAGAAAATTGAACATAGTACTACTGGAGGATTCAGCAATACCACCCCTGAGCATATACTCAGCAGATACTCCAACATGTAAGAAGGAAACATGTTCCACTATGTCCATAGCAGCCTTATTTATAATAGGCAGAAGCTGGACACAACCCAGATGTCCCTCAACATAGGAATGGATACAGAAAATGTGGTACATTTACACAATGGAGAACTACACAACTATTAAAAACTATGAATTCATGAAATTCTTTGACAAATGAATGGATCTGGAGGATATTATCCTAAATGAGATAACTCAATCACAAAAGAACACACATGATATGCTCTCACTGATAAGTG
>NC_034613.1:14020888-14034881 GCF_900095145.1 Mus pahari | reverse complement strand
GGAGTGGGTGGGTAGGGGAGCAGGGGCGGGGGTGGGGTATAGGGAACAGCATTTGAAATGTAAATAAAGAAAATAATAATAAATAAATTTAAAAAAAAGAAAGGGGAACAAAATACCAATGGAAGGAGTAACATAGACAAAGAATGAAGCAGAGACTAAAGGAATGACCATCCAGAGATTTCTCTGCACAGGGATCCATCCCATCAACAGCCACCAAAACCGACACTATTGTGGATGCCAACAAGAGCTCGCTGACAGGAGCCTAATACTGCTGTCTCCTGAGAGGCTCTGCCAGTGCCTGACAAATATTGAAGTGGATGCTCACAGCCATCCATTGGACAGAGTACAGGGTCCCCAGTGAAGAAGCTAGAAAAAGTACCCAAGGAGCTGAAATGGTTTGCATCCCCTTAGGAGGAACAAAAATATGAACTAACCAGTACCCCCCCCCCAGAGCTTCTGGGACTAAACTGCCAACCAAAGAAAACACACAATGGGACTCATGGCTCCAGCTGCATATGTAGCAGAGGATGGCATAGTTGGTCATCAATGGGAGGAGAGGTCCTTGGTCCTGTGAAGGTTATATGCCCAAGTATAGGGGAATGCCAGGGCCAGGAAGCAGGAGTGGGTGTGTTGGGGAGCAGGGGAAGGGGGAGGGAATAGGGGATTTTCAGAGAGGAAAGTAGGAAAGGGGATAACATTTGAAATGTAAATATAGAAAATATCTAATAAAAAAAGTTAGAATATGGGTCCGACCTAAAATCACTGGACTGAGTGAACTAGTTAACATAAAAGCAAAAGTTAATGAAGTGGAAATGAAAATAAAAAAAATACAAATAATCAATGAAATTAAGATGAATGAGTTTAGTTAACCCTTTTGTCAAATGAATCCAAGGGAAGAAAAACCCAATGAAGTAAGTTAGAGGTAGACTAGGAGCGCTTTACAAGAATCACCAATGAAATTCAGAAACTCATTACAACATAAATTAAACTATCTTTTTCCACCAAATTGGAAAATGTAAAAGAAATATTTCAATTTCTAAATACCTATAACCCATCATGTTTAAACAAAGAATAGGTGAATAAACAGATTCACAAGACAAACAAACAAACAAACAAAAAACAAAAAACCAACAACAACAAAACAAAGACCAAAGGCTATGGAGAGAAGATATGACATTGGAGGGGAAATGTGGTTGGAAAGACATCTGGAAGGTGCTGGAAGGTGGAATGGAGGTTTGATATCATCAAAACACACTGTAAATGCATAGAAATTCTCAAAGAATAGTACTTTTTTTTTTAATGTCTCCCTCTGGGGAGAAAATACCTAGGTGGAATTACTGTTAATTTTTTTCCAGATCTTTGAATAATTAACTCCAATGTCAAGTTTATTTCAATCCAAACATGTAAGGATTGACCATGCCTTTAGACTTTTAGATTTGTATGTTTAACTTGGAATATTTGGAAAGGTATGGTGGCTAGAAAGGAGCCTAGCCATAACAGATGTGGAAATAGTAAAAGATATGAAATATGAAAATATGCTGGGAATACTGGTGGTAGCTATATTTATCCAATATGGATATGGTAAAAAGACAAGGAATAGAAGTGGGTGAGAAAAGGATTCATCAAACTAAAATATGTGAAGAAGCCACACGGAAACTTAGTGTTTCATAAGCTAATTAAAACTATAATTTTACAAATTCAACAAAGGTACCCTGCATAGGTGGGTAACGATTTCAGAATTCATAGGTTATTAAACAATATTCTTTATTTCTTAAAATACCATACATTTTTATTGTAAGTCATAGATAGCTCAAGCTAATTGATAACCACTTACAAATGAAAATTAGTTTTTTTTTCCAAAGGAGATTTACAGGGGAAACAAAATAATCTTAAGGGTAGGCTGTATATGAGGCAGTAGACGACTGACAGAAAACAAACATCATGACGTCTTTGGAAGTTCATTGTCTCATTTTGTCATGTCATAGTGTTTTCTTTTTTTTTTTAAGAAAAATGTCTTTGTATTAATTTTATTATTTATTTTTTCTATTTTTACCCTATAGGTCCTTTGAGTATAAATTATGTCTTCCAGTTTTATGTGATTCCTGAGTGTCCACATAAGGGGGTCTCTGAATCTATATTTGTTTCTTGTGCCTTTTCTTGATCTCCTTTACTTTTGTTTGTTTGTTTCCCCTCTTAAGATGTGTTTCTCTTTATTTTATTTTATTTTATTATTATGCCTTGGAAGCCTGCTTTTGTTCTAATGAGAGACAGAAAGTGGATGGATCTGGATAGGAGGGAGAGTAGGGAGGAACTGGGAGGAGTAGAGAGAGGAGAATCAATAATCAAGCAAAAAACTATTTTCAATTAAGGAAAAAACCATAAAAATAAAAACAAAAGGAAAAAGCTGAACAAGCTATGGGCCACAAGCCAGTAAGAAATGTCCCTCAATAGCCTCTACTGTAGTTCCTGCCTCCAGATTACTGTTTTGAGTTCCTGCACTAAATTCCATGGATGAACTACAAGTTGTAAGATTAAATAAATAAATAAATAAATAAGCTTTTCTCGTCAAGTTGATTTCGGTCATGGTGTTTATGCAAGAAATAGAAGTCCTATAATACAGGGCCTGATGAAAGTTTCATATGACAGTTGTTCCTTATTCAGGGATGGATCTTGTAAAGAACTTCTCTATAGCCACGTCAACTTGAATTGTGGGCATCTACCTCACAGTAGCTTCAACTGCCACTAACTACTTAGTAAAGAATAAGCCCTGTAGAGCACCTCCCCAACAGCAGCTTCAACTGCCACTAACTACTGAATAAAAGGTAGAGTTTTGGAGAGCACCTTCTCACCATAGCTTCAACTCAGAGAAGGGATAGGGCATCTATGTTATCATCAATTGCCAAAGCTACACAGGGATAGGGACTTGAGAGCACATTTGATGGCAGTTTCAATTGCTAATAATTCTCCGATGAGGGGTAGTACCTAGAGGGTACCATGCCTATGGCAATGTCAACTGGAAAAAAATCTCCACATTAAGGGATGGGGCCTGTACTGGCTGGAGTTTTGTCAAGTTGACAGAAGCTAGAGTCAACTGAGAAGGAATCTATAGTCATCTGAGAAGGAAATACCTCCATAAGACTTGCCTGTAAGCAACTTACAGGGCTATTTCTTGATTAATACGGGAAGGTCCAGATCAGTGTGGAAGGTGAGACTTTGGGCATTTTGTCTTGTGTGCAGTAAGAAAGCAAATATAACAACCTGTAAAGCACCATTCCTCCATGGTGCTTCCCTCCAGGCTCTAGCCTTGAATTTCTGTAGTGATTTTAACGGAGAATGGAGTTCCTGTAGTGACTTTAACGGAGAATGGACTACAACCTATGAGATAAGATAAACCCTGTTCTCCACTAGTTGATTTTGGTCATGCTGTTTATTGAAGAAACTGAAAGTCTAAGATAGGGTGTTAAGATCACCTCTCCCAAAGGAAGATTTATTTCCTAATAGCTCCTCAGTCAGGACTGGATCTTGGAGAGCATTTCCATAACAGATTCTACTAACATCTCCTCAGTAAGGGATATGCCGCCTTGTCCATGGCATCTTCAATTGGCACTGAGTCCTCAATAAGCTGAGGCCTGAGGAGCAACTCACAAAGCAGCTTCAGCTGCCTGCAGCTCCTGAGTAAGCTAGTTGGCCTGGAGAACACCTCACTAAGATGGATTAAATTGCCAGGAACCCCACAGTAAGGGAAAGGACCTGGAGAGTGTTTCTCATGACAGCTTCAATTGTTAAAACTCCCCAGTAAGGGCTAGGTCCTGCAGGTAACTCTCTTCCTGGCAGTCTCTACTGTAATTAATCTCCTAATTGAAGTTGAGGCTCAGAAGATTCCCTGCTCCATGAGAGCTTCACCTATCAGCAGCTCCTCAATAAGGGCTATTTCCTGGAGAGCACTTACTCCATGAAAACTTCAGCTGCCAATAACATAGAAATAAGGGATAGATCCTGGAGAGGGCTTTGCCACAATCGATTCTATGGCTGATGACTACTCAGTAAGGATAGGGTATTGGGATTTTCTAGAAGAACAGAACTTGGAGAATGAGTTTCTTTCCATAGAAAGGGGATTCATTACAATAAGTAAATCAATAGGGCTAAGTAAATAAATAACTTCTATTTATTTAAATATTTAATTTACTTTAGTAAATAATATTTATTAGAATAAATAAGGCTTTTATATATTAGGATCCAAATTAATGGTGGAAGTGAATGGCGTGGACAAGGAAGGGTTGGTGGATACAGGGGCTGATGTTAGTGTACTTTCCCAAAAGTCTTGGAATCTAGATTGGCCACTTCAGAAGTTTTATACACAATTTATAGGAATTGGTAAATTATCATGACTAAGACAAAGTGTCCAGTGTATTAACTGTGTGGGGCCAGATGGGCAAACAGGGAAGTTGAAACATTAAAGTAGGCTATGAAAAATTTATGAGTACACTCTTCTCAAAATATCTGGATTAAAAGCAGGTCTTTATACTTCGAATGATTTAATTAAGAAGAAATCCCTTAGAGGTGTGCGCAGCCATTTGTGGTTTAGTTAATTCCATATACTGTCAAGTTGACAACCAAGACTACCCATCACAGTGATTGGAAAGCATGTCCTTCGTGGCTGTTTTCACTGTCGGTTGCTTCTTGGTAAGGAACATTTCCTGGAGTGGATCCCCACTCCCACCCCTGCCCATGAAAGCCTCACCTGCTGCTCAGCAGGAGCTAGGGACTTGAGAGCAAATCCTGACAGCTTCAACTGCCTACAGCTCTGCAGTAAGGGACAGGATTTGTGCTTGCTGGGTTTTGTTTGCTGGTGTTTTGTTTTCTTTTGTTTTGTTTTGTTTGCTCAACATATGCTAGAGTCATTAGACAGAAAGGAAACACAATTCAGAAAACCCTTTCTAAAGATAGGCTTGAAGCCAACTCCTGAGGGTATTTTCCTGATTGAAGATTACTGTGGGAGGACATAACTCACTGTGGGAAGTGCTGGAAAATATATGAGACGTGAAACTGTTAAGTAAATTATGTCAGACACAGTTAGATGAATATTATATTTTGGCTTAAATATGAAATATAATTTTAAAGACATAAATAATTTGGATATAACACATTGCTAGAGCACTTACTTGACATGCATGAGATGCTGGGTTTTTGTGAAATTCTTGTGAATTTCAAAACAAGGTTATGAAGAACATGTGTGCTAGCGTGTTCCTTTAATCCCAGTATTTAGGAGGTAGAGGCAGGCATGTCTTTGTGAATTTGAGGTTAGCCTGGTCTAGATAACAAGTTCCAGGATTACATAGAGATATCCTATCTGATTGGGTGTAAGACCCACTCCATGAGATGTAACCCATGCCTATGTGGCCAAGACCCTGAGAATGGCTAGACTGTGGGCTAAGGAGAAGAACAAGTACTATTGCTAAAGGAGCACAGTTATAAAAGGATTTCTAATAACATTCAGCTATATATGTAAATCACTACCTTGCTTAGTTACTTATCATTTTTAAAAGTCCTCTTTTAAAAAAGGGATGGGAACTGACATAGAGACCCACTACTGGACAATATGCAGATTCTGAAAAAATTAAAACACTCAATCCTAAATGTATGTCTTTATCAAACTCCCTCCCCTCAGGGCTCAGGAAACTATGTGGAAGAGGAGGCAGAAAGACTGTAAAAGCCAGACGGGATGGAAGACAGCCCTTGGTGTGACATCTAGGCACAACACAACTAATGTTCATATGAACTCTCAGAGACTGTGGCAGCTTCATAGAGCCTGCACAGACTCAAGCCAGATAGGGGCCCCTCATTGAGAGGGAAGTGGGCAAGGGCTCCCCTCTCTAACTAAGAAATTATCACAAATTGACAAAGGAAAGTTTAACTCTCTCCATTGGTTTCTCACTGGGTATATTAAGTTCTTGTAAGGGCATAAGTGTAGGCCCCATGCCAAACAATAGATGGAAACACAAAATAAACTAATTGGTATTTTTGTCTCATATTGCTTCATTTGAGACGTTTAGTTTTAGTGGCTTTTCACTTGTATATTTTGGTGTTCAACCTTGTATTTTTATGGAGAGAGAGATGGAGAGAGAAAGAAAGAGACAGAAACAGAAACAGAGACAGAGAGACAAAGAGACAGAGAGAGAAGGTATGTGTCTCTGGGTTTTTCCCTTTGTTTTTTTTTTTGTTGTTGTTGTTTTTGTTTTTAATTTTTGCTTGCCTGTTTGCTTTCTGAAGAGAGAGAGAAAAGGCATAGACTTGGGTGAGTAGGGATGTGGGTAGGATCTGGAAGAAGATGGGGGTAGGGAAACTGTGATCAGAACATATTATATGAGGCAGGCGTACTGACATGTACCTTTAATCCCAGCACTCTGGATACAGCAACAGGCTGTTCTCTGTGAGTTTGAGACCAGCCAGGTCTACATAGTGAGCTCCAGGAGAGTCAGGGTTGTTTATTGAGGCCCTGTGTTGAAACAAACTCAAACAAAGAAACAACAAAAATGAACATATTGCATGAAAATAGTTCTCAACAAGAAACTAACAAACAAATTAGACAAGAAAATAGAAATAATTCTATCTTGCAGGAACTATCTAGTGGAATGGGAGATGGTAACAAGAGACAAGAAATCAAAGTACATTCTATAAGTTTATGGAATATCATACCAAAACAATTAGCACACTTTATAAATGCAAATAAGCATATATAAGGCATATGATATATGATAACCATGACACATTTTAAAGTGAAATAAAATAAAAATTCTAAAAATGTAAAAACTAGGGACTGGAGAGATGGCTCGGCATTTAAAAGTGCTTGTTCTTCCGCAGGACCCACTTTAGGCAGCCTACAGCCTTCTATAACTCCAGCTTCAAGGGATCTGACTCACTCCTCTAGTCTCTGTGAGTATTTCCACACATGTGACAAACACGCAAGCATGTAATACATATTTTTAAAGAATAAAAAGTGAACACTATATCAAACAACCTCCAAGACTGAAATGAAATTGGTAAAATAACAGAATCCAAAATCAACATACAAATGCATTAGCTTATTAAACACCAATAAGAAATTTAGTAAGAAAGAAATTATGATAGCAATTTGAAAATTAAAAAAAAAAAAAATCTGAGGAAAAAAATTTAAAGCAGTAAAAGCCTGACATTGTAAAAGTTATAAAACAAGTAAAGAAAGGTAAAAGAGAAAAGTGGGCTAAGCCACTTAAGTTCATAGAGCTTTAATATGATAATATTTCCATATATGCCAAAGTGAGCTACATATTCAATGCAGTACCCATCCATCCATATACCAATGACATTGTTCACGGAACTCCAAAAACTGCTAAAATCCATATGGATGCACAAAAGGCTCCAAAGAACCAATCTTGAACAAAAGCAAATATGAAGGTATCACAATACCTGATTTTTTTCATTTATTTATTTTTATTATTATTTTCTTTATTTACATTTCAAATGCTATCCCAAAAGTTCCCTATACCCCCTCCCGCCCCTGCTCCCTTACCCACCCACTCCCACTACTTGGCCCAGGCCTTACCTTGTGCTGGGTCATATAAAGTTTGCAAGACCAAGGGGCTTCTCTTTCCAATGATGGCTGATTAGGCCATCTTCTGCTACATATGCAGCTAGAGACACAAGCTCAGGGGGTATTGGTTAGTTCATATTGTTGTTCCACCTACAGGGTTGCAGCCTTCTTCAGGTCCTTGGGTACTTTCTCTAGCTCCTCCATTGGGGACCCTGTGTTCCATCCAATAGCTGACAGTGAGCATCCACTTCTGTGTTTGCCAGGCACTGGCATAGCCTCACAAGAGGCCGCTATATCAGGGTCCCTTCAGCAGAATCTTGCTGGCACGTGCATTAGTATCTAGGTTTGGTGACTGATGATGGGATGGATTCCCGGATGGGGTAGTCTCTGGATAGTCCATCCTTTCTTCTTAGCTCTAAATTTTGTCTCTGTACCTATATCCTTTCATGGGTATTTTGTTCCTTATTCTAAGGAGGAATGAAGTATCCACACGGTGGTCTTCCTTCTTGGTTTTTCTTATGTTTTGCAAAATGTACCTTGGGTATTCTAAGTTTCTGGGCTAATATCCGATTATCAGTGAGTGCATATCTAGTGACTTCTTTTGTGATTGGGTTAACTCACTAAGGATGATATCCTCCAGATACATCCATTTGCTCAAGAATTTCATAAATTCATTGTTTTTAATAGCTGAGTAGTACTCCATTGTGTAAATGTACCACATTTTCTGTATCCATTCCTCTATTGAGGGACCACTGGGTTCTTTCCAGCTTCTGGCTATTATAAATAAAGCTTCTATGAACATAGTGGAGCATGTGTCCTTATTACCAGTTGGAAGATCTTCTGGGTATATGCCCAGAAGAGGTACAATACCTGATTTTTAAATTTAATTTTTTGAGAACTTCATACATATTGTATTTATATCATTTCAACCAATCACTCTCCCCCTACAAAGACCTCTTCCTTAGTTATTGTTATAGATAGATAGATAGATAGATAGATAGATAGATAGATAGATAGATATTTGAAAATTATGCCACTGGGGTAATAATGTTCCCCTCAAGAGTCAGAGATGAACAAAAACTAGAGTGCCAGGTATGGAAAACTTCTCTTCAAGTTGTTGCTGAGGATAAAATAAACTCTTAAAATAATAGAGTTTATTGCCGTTGCCTCCCAGAACTTAAAGGTAAAACTTCATCCCCAAAGACGACACTCATTTAAAGCATAGGAATCAGTCTGGAACTAACCTGGAAGCTTTCTCCCTGATGACCAGCAGTTATAGTATTAAAAGGCTGTATGCAGCTGCTGAGGGAGAAAAGCAATCTATAGTCCTAGCTGGCTGTCAGCCTATGAACCACAACAATGATCAGCGTATCGTGATGTCCCCAAGGATTCAATAGTGCCACTTATATCTTAGAGGCAACCACAGTTGTTTAATTGAACTTAAAGGCCTGCTCAATAGAAAGGAAGTATAGTTGACATGGTAAAGACAGCCAAATATTCACAGCAGTAATGCCATGAACCCTAGAGAAAACCTTCTACTACTAACTTTCCTAAAACAGATTTTTGTTGGATTGTTTGGTTTGATTTTTTCCACAGTCTCTTTATACAGTCCTGGATAGCCTGGGACTCCTTATGTACACCGGGTTGACCTCAAACTCAGATACCTATCTGCTTCTCTATCCTGAGTGGTGGGATTAAAAGCATGCACCATCACCCCTGGCTATAAACCTAAATTTCTAACTGCATTTAAACTACTTACCCTATATCCACAAATAAGTGTATCTCTCCAATCTCATCAAAGAACCTTCTATTTTCAGGAGATAGAAACCATTACAGTAATATATAACAAGTGAAAAGGAAGAAAACAACTGACCATAAATTGCCCACTTCAAGCCAATTCATCTACACTAATAACTGATTTTTTTAAGAAATAATATAGATCCACAGTAAGCCAAACAAAATTATATATGTATAAAAACAGACACATAAACAAAATTTCAGAATAGAAGAATACTGCAGGCATCATATTCAGACATAACTACCCCAAATATGTTTGATGTCAGAAGCTAAGCAGGGTCAGGCCTGTTCCGTACTTGAATGGAAGATGAAAAATCTTTCCTACATCTAAGCACTACTAATTATACACAGTTTTCCAAAAAAGTGCACTAGAAAACAGTTTCTTCTACAAATGGTGCCAACAAAACTATATTCTCATGTAATATATTGAAAGTTTTCTTTCCCTCATCTTTCACATTGTACAAAATAAATTTACCATTGAACAAAGACCTAAATATAAAACTTTAAATTGTGAGGCTACTAGAAAAATAGATAGAAGAAATGTTTCAAGATGTTGGTGTAAGAAATAGTTTTCTGGATAGATCTCCAAAAGAATAAAGCAGAAACCCAAACACTACACCAACGTAAAAAGGCTCGTGGCAAAGGAAATGACCAACTGAGTAAAACAGAAGGGAGGAAATTCCGCAGGCTACTCACTGAACTGATTATTAATACCCTAAATACATTAAACATAAAAGACCTTAATAATCTTAACCCAAATTAGTCAACTAAAAATCGTGTAAATGAGCTGAACAAATATTCTTCAAAAATAAAATTTCAAATGGTCAATAAATGTACTAAAATGTACAATACCATTAGCTATCTAGAAACTGTGAATCAAATTTACATTGAAATACCATTTCATCCTATTTAGAATGGCTATGATTAAAACAAAAACAAGTTCTACTGAGAATGTGGTTAAAAGTGAATTCTCATATATAGTTAGTGGAAATAAAAGGTAGTATGGAGACAATCCAAAGTAAAGCTAGCTTATGATCTTGGGCATATTAATGAAAAAACGTCAGTGTACAAAACATATGGCAACTAACCTATGTTCATTATAATCTTATTCATAATAAGTTCATGTCAGCCTAGGTACCCATCAAATACATGCCTAGACAAAATATAAGATATCTATACTATAGATTAGTATGATTTATTCATTCATGAATAATGAAATCATGTCACTTACAGCAACATGTATCACCCTAAGTAAAATTATGCTAATGATGAAATTAAATATCACATATCTCTTTCAAATTTGCAAAAAATTAATAAAAATTTGATCTGTAAGTAGGATAAAAATTTGTATGAACTAGAAAGATGTCAAGCATTGAGGGTCTTCTGGTTTGTTTTCTGTCATAAACACCATGTCCAAAATCAACTTGTTGAAGGAAGTGTTTATTTTAGCTTACAGTTTATAGTCCATAGTAAATGAAAGTCAAGATAAGGAACTCAAGGCAGGAACTGAAAAAAAGGCCATGGAAGAAAGAATTACAACTTTGTCTTCATGGCCTTTTCAATGAACTTCCTTATGCAAACCAGGATTATAAGATCAAGACTCAGTAGACTAGGCACTCCCACATGAAATAAGCAATTAAGAAAGTGTCTCACTGACACAGTAATCCTATGAATGCAAAATTGAAGCTCCCTCAATTGAGGCTTATTATTTGATTCTGTGTATTTTGTATATTAAGTTGTCATTGTAATTAGGTTCTTTGTTTCCTCCTACAGTTGTCAATTAATGATTAATAACATATAAGAATTTTATTTTTGCAGTTGCCACTTCATTAAAAAAATTGCATTAAATCCAAGACTTTTATGTTTGATCTTTTAAGGCTTTTATGTAAATACTTCTTACTAAATTCACTGTAATGACAGGGGAAAAAAAGAATAGTGATAACTCCAAAGGCAGGGTTCCGGTCCAGTCAGACCCACTCCCCCAACTCTCTTCTGAACCCCAGCAGAGGCAGCTGAGCACTCCAGTGAACTCTCAACACCACAGGTCCTCGGGATCACTGTGAGTGGAACAAAATCAACTCCAGAGAATCCAGCAGGGGCTTGTGCCAGCAGGAACAGGGACAAAGGAACACTGCTTGCTCAGAGGCAGGATTCCAGTACTGCCTTGGCCACTCCCACCATCTCTCTTCTGAACCCCAGCAGAGACAGCTGAGCACTCAGGAGGACTCTCCACACCACAGGTCCTTGAGATCATGGGTCCTCTGGATCACACAGGGGGAGTAGGCCTACAGGGAGGGCTCTAACCCCAGGACTCAGAAGGAGGATCAGAGCTCCAGACTTCTGGACACCTACCTGCCTTGCAAGAGGAGAGCTTGCCTGCAGAGAGTGTACTGACCAAGTGGATGCAGGGGAGAGCTGGATTCCCAGGAGTGCTGACAGGGGCTAACAGAATCACAGGAGGATCAAACACCAGCCAGAGACAGCTTGAAAATTAACACCAGAGATTTCCAGATGGCGAAAGGCAAACATAAGAATCTTACTAACAGAAACCAAGAACACGGGGCACCATCAGAACCTAGTACACCCACCACAGCAAGTCCTGGATACCCCAACACACCCAAAAAGCAAGATGTGGATTTAAAATAATATCTCATGATGGTGGTAGAAGATTTGAAGAAGGACATTAATAACTCACTCAAAGAAATGCAGGAGAACTATCCTAAACAAGTAGAAGCCCTTAAAGAGGAAGCACAAAAATCCCTCAAGGAATTACAGGAGACCACTGCTAAACAGGTAGAAGTCCTTAAAGAACTACAGGCAAACACTACTAAACAGGTAGAAGAAATGCAAAAAAAAATCCCTTAAAGAATTACAGGATAACACTGCTAAACAGCTAGAAGAAACAGAAAAATCCCTTAAGGAATTACAGGAAAACACAAACAAACGGGATGGAATTGAACAAAACCATTAAGGATCTGCAAAAGGAAGTAGAAACAATTAAGGAAACCCAAAGTGAGACAACTGTGGAGAGAGGAACCCTAGGAAAGAAATTAGGAAATAGATGTGAGCATCAGCAACAGAATACAAGAGATGGAAGAGAGAATCTCAGGTGGAGAAGATTACATAGGGAACATGGACACAATAATCAAAGAAAATGAAAAATGCAAAAAGATCATAACTCAAAACATCCAGGAAATCCAGGACACAATGAGAAGAACAAACCTATGGATAATAGGAGTAGATGAGAATGAAGATTTTCAACTTAAAGGACCAGCAAATATATATATATATATATATATATATATATATATATATATATATATATGAAAACTTCCCAAACATAAAGAAAGAGATGCCCATGAACATACAAGAAACCTACAGAACTCCAAATAGACTGGACCAGAAAAGAAATTTCCTCCTGACACATAATAATCAGAACAACAAATGCACTAAATAAGACAGAATATTAAAAGCAGTGAGAGTAAATGGTCAAGTAACATATAAAGGCAGGCCTATAAGAATTACACCAGACTTCTCACGAGAGATAATGAAAGCCAGAAGATCCTAGACAGATGTTAAACAGACACTAAGAGAACACAAATGCCAGCCCAGGCTACTATACCCAGCTGAACTCTTAATTACCATAGATGGAGAAACCAAGGTATTCCATGACAAAACCAAATTCACACAATATCTTTCCACGAATCCAGCCCTTCAAAGTATAAAAAAGGGAAAACACCAACACTAAAAAACCACACCCTAGAAAAAGGAAGAAAGTAATCCCTCAACAAAACCAAAAGAAGACAGCCACAAGAACAGAATCCCAACTCTAACAACAAAAATGACAGGAACCAAAAATTGACTTTCTTTGATTTTTCTTAACATCAATGGTCTCAATTCCCTAATAAAAAGACATAGACGAACTACATAAACTACAAGACCTAGACTGGCTACAGAAATGGGACCCTACATTTTGCTGCTTACAGGAAACCTACCTCAGGGACAAAGACAGACACTACCTCAGAGTAAAAGACTGGAAAACAATTTTCCAAGCAAATGTTCCAAAGAAACAAGCTGGAGTACCATTCTAATATCAAATAAAATTNACTTCCAACCCAAATTTATCAAAAAAGACAAGGAGGGGCACTTCATACCCATCAAAGGTAAAATCTACCAAGATGAACTATCAATCCTAAATATCTACACTCCAAATGCAAGGGCAGTCACATTCATTAAAGAAACTTTAGTAAAACTCAAAGCACACATTGTACCTCACACAATAATAGTGGGAGACTTCAACATCCCACTCTCACCAATGAACAGATCCTGGAAACAGAAACTAAACAGAGACACAATGAAACTAACAGAAGTTATGAAACAAATGGATTTAACAGATATCTAAAGAAAATTTTATCATAAAACAAAATACCTTCTTCTCAGCACCTCATAGAACCTCCTCCAAAATTGACCATATAATCTGTCACAAAATAGGACTTGACAGATACAAAAATATTGAAATTATCCCATGCATCCTATCAGATCACCACGGACTGAGGCTGATCTTCAATAACAGCATAAATAATAGAAAGCCAACATTCATGTGGAAAAAGAACAACACTCTACTCA